>NW_028277840.1:369720-554580 GCF_059751315.1 Micrasema longulum
ATAGTTAAGCCTAGATATGTATATTGTTTGACCATTTCTATCGTTTGACAGGCACAAGGTGATTTTTTTAAATGGAGACATTCATAATCGTGACCTTTAACATTAAGTATTTTGTTTTGTTTACTTGTATGCGTAGAATGAATAAGCATCACTTTTGTTTTATTTATGTTCAGTATTATCCCATTATCGTGAGCCCATTTCATGATATTGTTTAAGTCCGATTGAATATTTTTCTCAACATGTGTAATATTTTTGTCAGCGCACAAGATGCAAGTGTCGTCAGCAAATATGTATTTGGTACATTTTTCGATAACATTGGGAAGACTATTTACCTGCATTATGTAGCAAACTGGTCCTGATATTGAGCCTGTTGCCACACCAGTATTTGAGGTGGTTGGATTACTTTGTTCGTCATTTATCTTGACTTGTATTTTCCTGTTTTGTAGATAATTTTGGAACCACAATTTTAATGGTCCTCGTATTCCACATTCATCCATTGCTATTGCCAAGGTTTGATGATCCAGGGTATCAAATGCCTTTTTAAAATCGATAAAAAGTACTCCCACGTACTTTCCTTCATTTAAGTATTTATTTATTTCATCAGTAAATTTAGACAGTAGTGTTGAAGTACTTTTGTTTTTTTGAAATCCATATTGAACTGAGTTTATAATATTATTTTCATCTAAAAAGGACTGTATCTGGCTGACAACAGCTCTTTCGATTATTTTATCTATACACGAAAGGATGGCTATAGGTCTGTAGTTAGTAAACTCCTTATGGTCCCCTGCTTTAAAGATAGGTCTTATTATTGATTTGGTCTTATTATTGAACTAAAACGCTATACAAAACTGTACAAAACTCAGACATAGAGAACTTGAGAAAGCTTGAAACCCACAAACTAATCCATTAACTATCGGCAAACTTAAATATATTTTTGAAAATAAACAAGTCCCTATATGCTTGATAAGACAAGTATATGAATCGTGCATATTGCCGGTGACAACATATGAACTAGAAACCATGTCTATAACACAAAAAAGTAGCCAGAAATTAAAATTCACGCAACGATCCATGGAAAGACAGATGCTCGGTGTATGTCTAAGAGACAGAATAAGAAATGAAGGAATAAGGCGCCAAACCGGAGTCGTGGATATCATGGATCGTGCAGCGAAATTGAAATGGCAGTGGGCAGGGCACTTGGCGAGACAAAATGATGGTAAGTGGACACCCGAATAATAAAGTGGAGACCATGGGCAAATAATAGAAGTGTTGGAAGGCCACAGAAAAGACGGGTCGACGACATTGTCTCTATTGCCGGTAAAACGTGGATGATGAAAGCGGGTGATAGGAAGGAATGGAGACGTTTGGAAGTGGCCGCCATCCAGCAGTGGAGAGAATAAGGCTGCAAAAGAATCCATTAACTCACACAGGGCCACATCAAGGATGACGACATTTCTTTATATGCCAATGACAGGTCTTAAATGTTCTTAATGCACGGAATTCCATATTCCCCCATTATTGCAATAAATTTCTTTTTTTAATTAATACTATTGTGATAATATTACGTAAATCTTAAAAGACTGTGGTAAATAATCCCTTTGCGCGCGGTGATGTAACATCGTGTTACCACTAGTAAAAGACGGAATATTTTAAAGTTCAGACATATGAAAAAAAAACTTTGAAACACAGTGATTAATAATTCCTTTTAGACATACACAGACAACTTAAGAAAGCTTGAAACATTAAAACTAATCCTTAACTCATACGGGGCCACATCAAAAATGACGACATCTCTTGTTAGTACACGTAATTATATTGGATTACGTTAGGTTGTACTCGGGTGCTCGTGACTCGGCCGCGTGACCTGTGACATTTAGTTTTTAGTTCCTATATTTTTGTAATTCCTTTCTATTTAATAAGTAATTGTTTCTTTAGCGTACATTGAAGAACCGCTACATATGTTTTAAGTTTTATACTGTTTTACACACGACCTAAAAACCGCTAAAAATAAACAAATTTAATCATTGAATTAAAGCCGTTTATTTCATTGAGTGTTTTCTGTAACACTTATGTTAATCAACAACATTTTGAGATTGTCCAAATTTCTGTAGACAAGGATTGGATTCAGCTCCCTGGGGGGCTGTTTATATCAACATATTACAACAGAGAAGAGGAACATTTAAGAGAAGGTAATAAAGAAGTCTAGGTATCTACAGGGCTTATGAATCTCACCCGCATAAATAAAGGTTTCAGCTCTTTATCTTCACAAACATCAACAGCTTACCCACCACATACCGCACACCGCATCTGAGGACATAAGTCTCCTAGGCGGTGCCCCCTACACGGAAAATTTGCTCGTTGTCAAACGAGAAAAGCTGCCCGAAGGAGCTCTCTGAAATCTGGTAGCCTTAGCATCTTTGTGCTGAAAGAAAGTAATCCAGAAGTAAATAATATGTACTTCATTGGATTGAGAAGAGAGGGAAGTGAATTCTTCACTGACTGGGATTAAATTGATTGGACATGATCAATTCGCCGAAATGATTACAAAACTTTTTAAAAGCCTTGAAATTCTTTCTAGAAGCCACCAGATCTGTATATCCGACAGGACCTATAACAGGGCCACGGATAGTAGCGAGAAGCTCTATTCGGTAATCATAGAGAAGGGGAAAGGGACAAGACCTCAGGATGTGTTCAGAAGATTGGTTAGGATATCCGCAGCAGCACGAAGGGGAGTCAACAATATTAAAAACAAATAATTTTTGATTAAATTCACAAACATCAACAGATTAAATAATTGAAGGAATATATATTTTCAAATATGCGCAGAATGGTGAATGTTAAACAGTGTGTAAAGTAGCTACTTAAACCAGCCATTGACAGGTCGTAACCCCTGTAGATGCCGCCTAGACTTGTGTTAATGATTTCGCAAGGTTTAACAACGAAAACGCTAAATTTCTTGAGTTTTAAAGTGTCTTTTACTTTCTTAAAATAAGTTTCAGTTTTGGCCGAAACTAGAACAGAAGCTGAAATTCAGGTTTTGTTTCGGGGTCAGCCTCTACTAAAAAATACCAATTAACAAAAATAAAAAGATAGGTCTTATAGGGTAGGTCGCATAGACAAAAGTTAAAAACCATACTGAAATTCAAGACGGATGCAAGACACACTTTAAAACCTTCCTAAAATTAATAAATTAACATTTTTTTAAATAAAATGAACTTGAACTTTCAGGTGAGTCTTATAAAAGCCCACGAGTTCTATGGGGGAGATGAGCAGAATCAGCAAACAGACGTAGCTTTAATAATTATAGAAACTCCGTTCACCTTTTCTGACTCAGTGCATCCTATTTGCCTCGATCTTGTAAGATCTGACTTCAACAAGTATCAACTTAAGGATGGAAACCTTGGGCAGGTGAGTAAAAGTTGTTAATATACCCAAAAACACTGTAAACCACAAACATTATTACTAGTATTATTATTTTTATTTATTTGTTAATAACAAATTAAAATACAATATTACAACTAAATACAATTTTTTACATTAATCAAATACATATATTTACATTAACGTTTCCCATTACGTAAAAGAAATAAACAATTCTTGTGTACATAATGGGGAGTGACGTCTTACAATAGATTATTTTATTTTAATCAATAATATTTTTAGAATCACATAAATAAAATACAAAAAAGATTTTAACGATGTTTTCAATCAGTGTTACATAAAGAAGAATTATGAATGTAATTTTTTACTTCTTTCTTAAATATATTGTATTCCTGACTGTTCTTTTTATTATCTTTGTTTATTTCATTAAAGAAAAATATTCCTCTGTAAGTATAATAATGTTGTGCAGTAGTTGTTTTTAATTTAGGAATTAAGATATTACCACCTGTTCTAGGTCGCGTACTTACGTTTTGAGACCTAGAAATACTAATATTTATTTTATCTTAATGTATTTGAAGAAAACAATTCTTTTCATATGGCAATTTTATATCTAAAACCTTAATTTTTTTAATAATTTAACAGTGGGAAAAGTAGACGGTTTTTTTCAAAATAACTTTTATAATTAATTTTTGAATTTTTCTACTGGTAAAATATTTGTTTTAAAAGTACCACCCCATCCGATTATTCCATACATACAGCAATAATTGTATTAGTTTTGTATAATTATGTTGTATATATTATGATAGGCTAAGGTATCATTCTATTTTTATAAAGACACGACTCTTCTTTATGAAAACTTGCAGATATTAGATATGATCAAAAGCCAAAGACTGAAAAATGTTACTTTATTTTATCACTGTATAGAAGCTCGTGTACATAATGTGTTAGATGAATTTGTGAACTTTTTGTTATGCTCGACATTTTACGTATGTTGTAAACCATTCAAAACAACCGCATCCCTCAAAATCTTATATAATGCGTACGTTCGCAGCCATCTTGAGTTTGCATCTGTTGTTTGGAATCCTCGATGTACAATGTATATATCACAACTAGATAGAATACAGAATAGATGCCTTAAACTTCCGGATCGTAAATTTCTTACATATTTTGACTCGTATGAAGACTCTTCTTGTTTTTTAGTTTAACTTCCCTTACTAAACGTAGAAGCATTTCTGATCTGTCTTTCCTCTTCAAAATTTTAAACAATTTTATCGATAGTCCATATCTCTTGGAGCGTATTTCAATCAATTGTCCCGTAAAGTCAACACGACAAGTTCATTTTTTGATAATTCATTGCTCAAAAAAAATTATGTTCAAAGCTCTTTTATTTATCGTAGCTGCTCCAAATTTAATTTACTTTGTCCCCATTTAGATATTTTTAATACAAAATTTTGTGACTTGAAAAAAAACTTTTTAAAACACTGTAAAATGAAACATTTGTCAGTGTAATAAGTTTATGTTCCTTTAAATATGTTTTTATAAATTTTGAATTGGTCAACTAAATTGTGAAAATCCCTCTCCTCCACTCCTCCACTCTATTTCCTCATCCCTTAACCTTCTTACGAGCTCTTTTTTTTTCTCGTGTCTTATTTATTTATTTTTATATTGTTTTAGTTTTTTTACAATAAACATAATAATAAAACAGAGTATTAAAAATATTAAGCATAATTACATATCAATGAAATACATATTAATAGAAAAAAAGTGAACAAAAATCCCACAAAGGTATGGCCTGTTCGTGGGTATACAAGAAAATGCTAATGAATTTTTGCTCCTATAATAAATAATGAACCGTTATAATATTTTTGTATAACATAAGAAAGAAAAAATAAAATATTCTGTAAAAGATAATATGGTATAATTTTTTTTTATAGTAATTAAAAAACGAAATCAATGTTTAAAATTTATATTTAACAACCAAAATTTATTTACAAGTAATTCAAATAGATCAAGTCAAAGAAGGAATTGTGTGCTAGAAATACCACATTTTAAAACGAGGCTCGCACAAAGACATGCATATTTTATAGGCCCAAAATTATTTAATTCTTTTTTTACTGATATTTTATTGATTCCAAACATTCAAAATTTTCCTTCTTTTAAAAAACATGCACTATCCTGGATTCAAACTAAAGATATGAACGCTTTTTTCTATGATTCATTTTGTTGCAATAATAAGGAATATTTTTGTGTTTTGTAAAATGTTTTTTATTTCCTTTTTTAATTACTATAAATACCATAAAAAAATATTATCTTTTACAGAATATTAGATTTTTTCTTTCTCATGTTATACAAAAATATTATAACTGTCTATTATTTGCTATAGGAGCAAAAATTCATTAACATTTTCTTGTATACCCACAAACTGGCCATTCCTTTGTGGGATTTTTGTTTGCTATTTTTCTATTAATATGTATTTCATTGATATGTAATTATGCTTTATTATTTTAGTACTTTGTTTTATTGTTATGTTTATTGTAAAAAACAAAAAATAAATAAATAAATTTAAAAAAAATAAACCTCCTTTTATGAAGATTTCCAAGTTGGATTTTAATACTCTCAAATATGTGATTTAATATCCAAAGTCAAAGTCTACTCAATACAATTTCAAAATATACGTATATGGCTCATAGAGTTAGCGATGCGTTATTATTTTTTTGTAATAAGTATATTTGTGTGAATAAATAAATAAATTTTCAATGCCGCACCGGTTTTATTACAGGGACGGACGGATTTACAACAAAGGTCCATCTATTTATGGTATTTTACCAACTTATCTTGTACATGGTTTTTTTATTGTTTGTAGGTAGCAGGGTGGGGATTGACAGAAACGGGAAGGGTTTCAGAGGAACTAAAGACCTTGAAACTTCCAGTGATTGACTACAAAGTATGCAAAATTGAACTGTCCCAATACCAGTTCACCCGGTACATGACACAAGACAAACTCTGCGCTGGATACCTCAATGGTACTAAGCAACGCGCTTTAATTTTATAACTTTTTCTTGAACCGGTCTCCTTTCAGTTTCCGTTTCAGTGCTGCAGAGCAGCGTTTATTTTATAATTAAAAGATACGTACAAAAATTTGTTACCCACTAAGTCCAAAGACTTTTCGGTGGGACACATTTTTTTTATGACAGGTTTATTTTATTAACAATATTTTGAGTTTGTCCAAATTTTTGTAGACTAGGACTGGATTCAACTCCCTGGGGAGCTGTTTATATTAACATATTACAATAGAGATAAGGAACATTTAAGAGAAATAGCAAGGAAATCGATTGTTTTTTTCTATGTATTGACATTATTTTGCATTTTTTATTATTTAATTCTAATTTATTGACTTTACACCATTGGTTAAAAGAGTTCATGTCTGGTTGAAAAAGAAAACAGTCTTGTAAAGTTTAAATTATTTAAAGAATTTTGTTGTCGTCCGCGAAGAGCCGAAAGCGAGTTTGTTCAATGTTATTAAAAACCCTGAGAAGACTAACTGCTTTCTTGTTCGTTCGTGGTCTATTTTAGGATCGGCTTTGTGCAGAGGCGACAGCGGAGGTGGTCTGGTGTTCCCCGCAAGAGACGTAGTCGGGATGGAGAGATGGTACCTCCGAGGAATCGTCAGCAACGGCCCGCTGAACGAGGACCGCACTTCATGCCGAACCAACACATACTCAGCATTCACTAACGTGTTTTCACTGAGGAGCTGGATTGTACGCCAACTCCACATCTTTGAGTAAGTTTTTACACTACCTATTTCAATTCCCGGACAAGAAATTTCTAAGCAATGTATGCCAAACAAAAGATAATCCATTGCCATTTGATATACCGTTGAAGGAGGTGTTGACAAAACTTTACTAAATGCGAATGCTTGACGTCGTAGCAGAGGCGAATCGTCTTAATAAGCGATTATGCACAGCTTACCAATATATTTGACTTTCGATAATAATGTTTCATAGTATCCATGTTTATGGGAAAATAAATAAAATAATTATAATTTATTACAAATTACCACCACCGTTTATATCTTCCTACAAAAAAAAATATCTACAAAGTACGTTCAGCGCAGCCCGTTCTCAGTAAACGATGAAACTAGCTGATTACTTCAGCTTATTCCTCCATAGTATTTTGTCCTAATTTTTAAAGACAAAGACTAGATTCAACTCCCTGGGGAGCTGTTGATATTAACATATTACAACAGAGATGAAGAGCATTTTAAAGAAGGTAATATAGAAGTCTAGGCATCTACAGGCCTTATGACCTAGTTGGTTTAAGTGGCACTGTGTAACATTCACCATTCTGCCAATATTTAAAGGTTTTCAAGCGTTGTCTAGTATGTAGGTGAAATAATTTAATTAAATGATTCTAGCCCGCATAAATATGGGTTTCAGCTCTTTAACTTCACAAACATCAACAGATGAAAGAATTTAAGGAATATAGATGTTCAAATATGGGCAGATTGGTGAATGTTACACAGTGTGTAAAGTGGCCACTTAAACCAGACAATGACAGGTCATAAGCCCTGTAGATGCCTAGACTTCCAGATTGCCTTCTCTAAAAGGTTCTTCATCTCTGTTGTAATATGTTAATATTCCTCCATACAAAAAAGTACACTGTACGTTTTTAACTTATCGCGTTTTTTAATACTAAAACAAGCTTGCAGATTACAAATATTATTTGAAGATTCTGTATTTGGAAACTAGGATTTCGAACATTATTTCCGAAGGACTATTTTTCTTTGTTAGGATACCGTTGACATATTATGTATCACATAGGACATGTCAGTCGCGAGCGGTGAGTTTTTAGATTAGTAAGCTGCAAAAATTCTGATAAATGTCTATAGCGGTAGTTTGGCACATAAAAAAGTGTATATTTTATATTTGATAAATAATTTATAGCACATGGCATTAGCGGCTAATAGTTTCAGTTAAAATAATTTTTAATTTAATACGCACATTTAATTAACAAAAAAAATCATACGAAAAAACATAATTGCAAAAAACTGGACTATTTTATTATATATTACTCAAACATTATTTTTAATGTTTAAATGGATAATGAAGAATAATCTATAATTGAACTGTCATTGTCCGTTAAAAACATTATGTAATTCATGTATATTTTATTCTTGTTTAGCGATTCTTTGTTTTTGGAAACAACTGATAATTAGGATTAATCAATATGTCAATTCGTAATATTATATATTTTACAACAAATTAACTTATAAACCACCGAACAGGACTTAAGTATTGTCCTAATCAAACTTCTATGTTATATTGTCATATACTATTTTTTTGAAATAAATTTATAAAATAAAATAAATAAACGTACTCGTACACATATTAGTTATCTCCTTTTCCCATTATAACGGGTCTGTCTTAAGTGAAGCAGTTTTATTTTAAAGAATAATAGCCCTTATAAAGGAGTGTTGAAAGACTAAATTGCATTTAGGAAAGCTGCGAGATTTTACTGTAATCATATGTGAAATTTTTCTAAGGTAAATCTGAAATTTGGAGTTTGGAGACGTAATGAAATTCATGTTTTATCTTTGGCTACGCAAGCCACTGGTCCGTGGTTCGAATCAAAAAACAAAATCAAGTGATTAACTCATTAACAAATATTAACAATAAAAAGTTGAACAATCATTTTAAAAATGTTTATCCGAAAGATTTTTACACGTTTTTATGATACAAGCAGGCATTTTTTTTTCGATTCTAAACTTCACGGCTAGCGAAGAAATACGCATTGGGCATGACTGAGCGTTCGGGCATGAGTTAAGTGTCATCATTTTTGAGAGCTCAGGGTATGTCTAAGTATTGCTATGTAAAAGCCAAGCGTTGTAACAATTTCACCAAGAGGGCCGCCAAAATACTTTGTTAACTTCAAATTAACACAATTAAAAAATAAAAAAAATGAGGACTGAAAATCAGTAGCTCAATCACAGATAACTATCGACGTGCTTAAAAACATGCTAAGCATTTGAGCGATCACAATTAAAAATAATTAACATACTTAAGATATCGCAGTCATAAGTCAACGCGTGTGTAATCTCTAAGTCAACGCTCGTGTCGGTTTGTTTTTTGTTTTCCTCGTAAATAAATACAGTTCACTGGCGAAAATTCGGCGTTTAAATACTATAAAAAATAATACAATATATAGCATTTGCAAAATAGTAAGGAGTATCTAATACCAAAAAAGTGACAGTTAAATTACAATTACTATGGCGACTGCTTTTTTAAACATTTTGCCTACCAACCGCCGCCGCCGGCTAAATGCAATAAATAGCATGATAAATAACAAATAAATAAACGAAAATAGCAGTTTTGGAATATTTTCCATATTTACACCGGTGATTTTCAAATATGTGATTGCGCAGCAGGATTATACGGCGCGAAACGTAAATATTTTGACATTTAATATAAGGTGTTCACGGATGTAGCATGTGATCGCGAATACGATAAACAACCGTGGTGAGAAATGGTTATCACGTCGCTTATAAAGTTCTATCTTCCTTCTAATTTTACTGTAAGTTTCTATTATCTGTTAAATAGGCACTACCGGGTTTTGGTGGGTTTTTCTGTTAGTGCCAATTTCAATTTATGTTGAAGTTTTTGTTGGTTTAGATATGTGTTTATTATTACAATTGATATTTCGATGTTATTCTTGTACTTATATTTTTCTTGTCTTTTGTTTGTATCTATATTGTTATTCCTTTCTGTTTATGTTTTTCTTGTGTTTATAAATGTAACTTGTTTTTGGCCGATGTTATCAAGTTTTGGTAGTAGGCTCTAATAAAGAAAAAAAAATGAACATTACGCATAAACGAGAAATATTGTGTAGGCACCTACCTACTACATGAATTACGAATGAATTTTCGAACGTTATTTGAATTTGCGCGTCACTGGTGGACAAATGGAAGAAAACATAGAAGACAAATAAACAACGATGCAAACTTTATATAAGACTGTAATAGGAATCGGGAATTAATTTAAGGAAAGAATTGATATTTATCCGTCTCGAATAGGACCAAAAAGGAATGTTTGGTCAGTTCAATGCCTCTCAGGCATTGAGTAACTGATAACAGCGGGATTTTTGAGTTTTAGTGGACTGTATGGAATTGTTACTCACTTTTAAAGTTCTTCCGATTGTTTTTTATATGAAGCACTTCACTATTGCTGCAGCACGTATACCGGTATCGTGTAGATGTTGTATATGATGATGAACTGTACAATTTAGTCTATTTATAACTCACTAAACTTCACTTTGTACGAATATGCTGACGCAGTATATGATAAAGATTTATCAGAGAGGCGAATTTTCACATGTGACTTTCTCACAGAACGGCAGAAGCAACAAGAGTTTTGAATTAGGAAGGATTTGGGAAGGAAAGGAATATTTACAGTCTTGTATGAGTTGCCAGTATAGAAAATGTAAAATCAGTACTTAACAACAACACTCATTAATAAACTGTAATATTAATGTTATTTTTCAGAACCCAATTAGATGGTTGTGTATTGCCGGATTTCCCTGATAACGGAGAATATATTATTGGAAATTCCACCACCCTCGCTGTGCCAGGAGTATTGGTGCCACACTTCACCCAGCTCGGGTATTTCTGTGAGCCTGGTTACCACCTGTCTGATGAAGACCAAGTTCTCTGCCAGGATACTAACGTGTGGTCCCCGCGCCCCAAATGCATAAGTAAATTTGTGACGTACTATCAATTGAAAAGATTAAAAAAATATGATCAATGAGGAATTCCACTGTTTTCTAATTTTTTTTTTCTATTGGCGTACTATTTAACTAAGCAAAAATATTTTTTTTTCTGTGCATTATTTATTTATTTATTTATTTATTTATTTATTTATTTACGGACAAAGTCCATTATATTATTTACAAAGATATGATTTTTCAAAGTTACATGTTTCAAATACCGCGCCAAATGACGGTAATCAGTGTGTCACTTTTCAGTAGTGACGTCATGAAACGGTTGGCGTTCTTACTTTCACTGACCTGACAAGAATCTATGGAATATTGCTTTGATTACTTCATTTAGTTGATCGTAATTTGCTCATTTCTATGTAATGGTTGTTTTTACGAACGTTTTGATTTAGAAAAACCTAGAAAGTTGACATAATCTCGGGTTAAAACGTCAAGTTATACTCTTTTTTTTTCTATGGTCAAAACGTTCCTTACAAGGTGCGGGGGCTTTAAAGCGGAAACCGGAAATACTACACGTAGATATAAGGAGTGACGTCATTATTTACGATTTTAAAATGAAAACTATTTTTAACATTTTTTATTTATTTTTGCGTGCGTTTTTGAGATATTTCATCCTACTCCAAAATGTTAAAATATTCACGTGTACACGAAAACATTTAAAAAATTTAATTCCGGGTTGGGCTGGAACTCCCCATTATACAAATTTATAATGAGCTAACAAAGAAAAAAACTTTGCATTTAACTTTTCGCTTAGATACTAAAATGATATTCAAATGACAAAATTTAACACCAAACTACGGAATTAAGAATAGTCCAGAAGGAGCGTAGAATCATATTTGAATACACCGGACTGTGTCTAAAAAACCCCCCACTTTGTCCTACTTTTGCCACGCGCATGCGTGAAGTCGCCGCGTAATGTAGCCAGATCGCGAAAAATATAATCATAACAAAAATGTAAGAAAATATTTAAGAAAAAAACAATTTTTTAATTTCTCTAAAATTTTATTGTACACGCGGAAACATTTTATTTATGCCTGATTAAGTTAGTTCATAACATCTTAAGAACTAATTTAAACTTTTAATAATATCAAAATTTCTTCATCAAAATTTCTTAATAATATATTTTTTTCAAATTAATTTAAAATATTTATATTTCCTTTATTTCTTCAGGCAATACAGCTTCAATCCCTTGTACAATGAGTTTTGAGATTCTGTTTTTCTCCTCATTGGTAATCTAACTTTTTTATCCCTAGTTTCATATGTATGACATTGTTTGTTAAATTATATTATTGTTTTTATTTTGTTCATCCCCTCAATTATTTTATGCATAAAAATTGCTATATTATATTTAATTTGTTGCTTTACTGAGAGCGAGCCAATTTTTTTATGCATTCTTTCTACATTAGAATAGATATTTCTTTTAAGCATAATCCTCATTGTCTTATTTTGAAAACTTAGTATGTTTTCAATTTCTCCTTCATTACATTGATTGACACAACAAAGTAGATCAGTAGATAAATTAAGGGTAATTTAATAAGAGTAATTAAATTAATGAACTTTGAACTTAAAAAATCAAACAAATTTTATTTTACATAAAACATATATATTTATGTCATGTTATAAAATATTTGATGTTTTAAAAATAATGTCCACCACGGCGTTGTTTAATCCGAGAGGTCCAATTTTTGTTAGTTATCTCATTAGATTAGCAAAGTAGCGTAAAAAAATTGACTACCCTGGGAACACGTAGGGAGTTGCGTACTGAGCGACGTCTACAAATAAACTAATGGGTCAAAACTTAAATCTACTCCTTATAGAGTAGTTTAGTCGCCTTCTGTTTGATGCGCGTATGCGGTTTCTTGACTATTCTTAATTCTATGCACCAAACATTTTGAAAATAAATTGTAATGTTATTGTAAACGATAGGTATCACAGAAATTGAATTACCTATTAAGGTGACCCACAGGTTTTTATTGTTTGTTAATCTTTAAAAAACAGTGTGGTTATTTTTTAATATTTTAGTTTTTTATCTATTAAATTTGTCTACTTACATAAAATTAAGGATGTTAAAATTCTAAACAATGTAATACAATTTTAAGTAATATTGACATGTATCTGCATGAGATAATCTTTTTGAGACGGAGTATGAAAATCTAAGCATTAACAATGCTTTTTATTTTTAAATATGGGAGTTATAATATACAAGTTTATATTTCAAAAAGAGGATTTATCTGCTAATAAATGTAAAAGATAAAAATATGCTGTTGCGGACTTAAATGGTTCTCTTGACAAGCCGCGTCGAATAATGTTTACTGCACAATTTTATCTTTTATCACAAGGAGAGCGTTCACCAAAAAAGGGAAATTTTTAGGTTTTTATCAAAATTTTCACTTCTCTTCACTTTTTTGAAATTATAAATATATTTTTGAATTTTTCTTATCAGTTCGCGCAGATTGATATACCACAATACTTTGTCACGCAAAAAACGATTTTTTTCACAACAACGCGGCAAAGTGAAAAAACCTATCTATCTCGGAAGCGGTAGGTGGTAGTATATACCTATTGGGGACTTTTTTTATAGGTCCTTTAAAGATACACAAAGTTTAAAAAAATATTTATAAAAAATGCTACCATAAGGGCAGCGTTCTAAAAAACGGCGCTTTTTATCACAAAAAACACTTTTTTTATGATTTTCTAAAAAATTACAACGCTTACAGAAAAAACAAAAAGACCGTTAGACGCGCATAGAAAACACAAATCGAACGGTGTAGAAAATAAATACGAAAAAAAAAACAGAAAAAACCACTTAGAATCCTGTTTGGAAATTTTTCATTGACGGAGCTCACGAAACGTGACCTCCCTTGGCAAAGATTACACTGCAACTGGCATTAACAATGCTTACTGTCTGTCGGTAGATTATATTTTTTTATAATTTACAGGTGATGCATCAACTTGTCCAGCACTTCCTGAAAATGCAGTGACGATTAAAACAACAGGACAGAAAGCTTGGGACAGTAAGATTATGTTTTTATCATTACTCTATTGATTCCCGCAGTGGTGCAATCGGGCCGGAGCGCACCGGAGCGGCGCTCCGGCACTTTTTATCTGAGCGGAGCGGCGCTCCGGCTCTGGTCAGGAACAAATATTACGTTTCAAAAAAATATGTACTTAAGTCTCTGTAAACAATTCGAAATAACAGCAAACGTATTTATTGCCGATAACTGGCAAAAGTCTAACGTGTGTCCTCCCCCCACTTCCCTACCACTTCACCATAGTAGTGGCGGTGCGCTCAGGTACTTTTTTATTTAGAACTACACCACTGTTGATTCGTGGAAAAAATGCGTATTTATTTAATACCGACTATCATCCCCCTTCTTCATAACGGAAATCAATGCGAAAACAAACACAATGTTGCGTTGATTTTTTTATTAGCTAATAAATTAATCTAAAAAATCATAAGCCGATCGGTACTATTCTCATTTAAATTTGTTAAGAAATAAGGGAGATATAAAGGATTCAATTCTAGTCATTTGAATGGTGCCAAAAACACACAATTCGTGACGTCATCAAGTATGACGTCTTCGGATGTTTTGTGACGTCATCACATTGTTTTCATCAATGTCTACGGATTTTATAGAGTATTATTGTAGATAGCTTCTTTTTTCTATGTGTCGTTTGTTTACATTTTCGTCGTCCTGTCACTTATCAAACGCTACGAGTTGTAATTTATAATTTTCACGATAAATTGACAATTCAATTTATCATTATCATAACAAATTAATATTTAGAAGAGGTTGAAAACCATAAAATAATAAAAGAAATTCGAGATGTAAGATGTAATCCGTTTTCACTTTCATCTGTCAGCTCCTGGAGCTGGAGTGTGGAGCGGGTAAGGGGCGGCTTAAGATAATATGCATAGACAACTCTCCTTATATTTCTATCAGTGGCCTGTGGCATTACCAACATTAAAATGAATGCATTACTCGTGAACTTCCGTGACAAAATTTAATACCAATTTGAGAAACGATCGTTTTCGAAAGACCTTATTTTCCAAACGAAAAAAACGAATGAAAATATTCATTATAAGGGCTTATATAAACACTAGAAGAATCATTAAAAAATATTTAATTTGTACAGTAGGTTAAATCCGATATTCCTCCCGAGTGATAATACCCTATTGTAGTATCACTTGACCATTTTTATTATTTGAAAAAATGTATAAGACTATGATCAGTACTGCAATGAATATAGACGATGATAATTTCTGACATTGGTCACCACCAAACTTCTGAGTTTTTGAGAGTAAGTGCATGGGGAGAATATTAGGCATACGGTGAATTGATTTCATAACTAACATTGAAGTCCGAGAACGGACGCACCAGCCTTCTATAAAGAGCGTCCGGAGGATGCGGCGGCGAGCCTGGCTTGGACGCGTGCCGCGCGTGGTTCGGGAGAACTGAAACCCAAGTTGCCTCTGTTTTACGCCTGCGAGTCCCCGCCATCCAGGAAGGCCGTCGATGGGGTCTTTCGGTTTTATTCAGCGGAACGAAGGGACGCGAGATTGACGCGGAAGGAGGCGAGAGTGCTGGCTGGGTCTCCTGGAGGCATCTCGTGATGTCCACGTGCTCCACTTAGGAGCGGACGTGGAAAAGAAGAGAAGAACGTCAGTCAGTTATAGGCAAGCAAACTTTGCTGGTGTGCTCATATCTACATCATTATTTTATTTTATTTTCTTATTATTTTATATAAGAAAATAAAATATTTTATGATTATATAGTTATTTATTTTATTTTATTTTCTTTGATCTCACGCCATATGTCCTGCAATATAACGCATGAAAGTAATAATGGTCTTATGTCAAAAGTAGCATCTCAAAGAAAAATATCCCTTAAGAAATAATGTTGTAAATACGGTTTTCCTAATCAAGAACCTTCAAATTATTTGTGTAATCTGCAAGTTTAATCTAGGAGAAAAAACCCGTACTGGGATTAAGGCATTCAAAATATAGTATACTTATTTGAATGAAAAAATAAGCTGGAATGATCGGCTAGTTTCTTGGCTCACCGCAGGCGCTGAGCGCGCTTTATTAATATTAATATTTATATTAAATGATTTAAAATAAATAGTAATTATTTTATTTGTTTTTCTGTAAATAAAGTTACAGTAAAACATTATTACGGTTAGTCAAATATAATGGTAAGCTGCGCATAATCGCTTCTATATACGGTTCGCCCCTGCTCCATATTTGTCTAACGTCGGGACTACGCGCTATGACGATGGTAAAATGATTAGCCAGTAATTTTTCTCGTAACTTATTCCAGAATGCATAGAGCTGGCGGAGTCCGTGCACCCGTGTACGAACGGTATCCGGGAGTATGCGTGTTCTCACGTCGCCACACCATTAATTGTCGGAGGAACTGCAGCAGTTCCGGGAGAATTTCCTCACATGGCGCATTTGGGGTATAAAGAGGACGATACAATCAAGTGGCAATGCGGAGGAAGCCTCATCAGCGAAAGATGGGTCCTTTCGTCAGGCAACTGTGTGGTACCTAGAAATACGTAAGTATTTTACAAAATACGAAGGACCAAAAATAAAATATGAATCATAGTTTTTTGACAATGCGTAGAATACAGTGAAAAGTATAATTTATTCTCGGTTTTATTTTATTTTATTTTATTTTGTTTATTCAGAAAAACAACAGCAATACAAAAAATATACGCATCATTATAAAAAAACATAAAATAAAGCCAAATCAGTTTTCCACATAAACACAATTATGAAAATTCAGTTCAGTCAAATATTAATTCATAGAAGTGGTGTGCGAGTTTTTTTTTGCGTGAGGATGCGTGTGTAAAAAAGTGGAGTGTGGTTTTGGTAGGTATGTGAGTATGTGTGTGATTGTATATGGGTGTGAGGGTAGGTTTATGGGCAGGGTGAGTGTGCTCAGTTGGTAAAAGCATGAACTTATCGTTCTACTAATTTGAGCGTCAAGAGAAAGGTCAGAATTAGGGATGACTCCGTGACGTACGCTTCCCCTTGTTTCATATCGATGTACCTACCCAAAACATGAAGGGGGGGGGGGTCGGTAGTATATCTTTATAATCGCTTCAGGGAATTTATTTTCAACTATACCGTCAAGGTGAAGGTACGACGTCTTTATCTTTCCATCATAATCGAGGCACTGAGGCTGCTAGCCTGCAGAGCAGTGGAATAATCTTTTTTAATCTCAAAGAGTGGGTACACAGCTGTGGATTCGGCATTTCATTTCATTAATCAATCAAGTTCATATTTATAAAACCGGCAAACGACAGGGATTTAACCACTGCTGTTGAAAAATTTGGTTATGTTACCATACAAACTTATTTTATGAAAAGAAAGCTGGTTGAACACGGTTGAAATGCAATATCTTAGACGAATGTATGGGAAATCAATGTTTGAAAGGGTAACAAAGGATAAAATCAAGTGATAGTGTGAATCTAAATCAGGTATAATTGATAAGATTTAGAAAGGGTCTCTGAGATGGTTTGGTCATGTAGAACGAATGGATGACAAAAGAATGGTAAAAAAAGTACCTATATATGGCGAAAATGAACTGTAACGTGAGACAGTGACGTGGTATGATCAGATAAACCAAAATCTTAAATCTGGTCATGTCAAAAGCAGGCAAAACCGAAGGGCGTATGTGAAAAGATGTATGAACGTGGAAGAAACTAGAAATTTATGACATGATACACGTGTGCAGTACACGGGGAAATGGCGTGACGGTAGTACTAATAGTATTTATTAATTATTATATTATTATTATTTTATTTATTTATTTATTTATAAATTGACTGCAAAAAAAATATATACATACTTAATAACAGGGAATCTATATTTTTTTTTATTTTTATTTATTTTTCAAAAATATTTACAAAATAGTCTTGAATTCAAGTCCTGCTGAGTTGCATACATACAACTCGTCAGCAGGTTCTTATAAATTACATCGATTATTTACACTTAACCTACATTAACAATCATTTTACTTGAAAAACAATTTATTTATTTATTTATTTATTTATTATCATTATATTACATACACAAAATTATAATTTATGTAAAGTTGCTTTGACTGTTTAACTAGGGCTATTTACCCCGTTCTAAAACAGTCAAAAAAAATATAAAAAAACAGTAATCAATTTATAGAAACAGTTATAAAGATACAGGACAAAGTGAAAAACAAAGTAAAAAATGGAGTAAAAACATGGTAAAAATGTAGTAAAAACATAGTAAAATTGTAGTAAAAACATAGTAAAAACTTAGTAAAATTGTAGTAAAAACATAGTAAAAATGTAGTAAAAACATAGTAAAAAATGTAGTAAAAAAAACGTAGCAAAAAAATTAAATTATTAAAACAAAGTAATAAATGCAGTAAAAACATAAAAACAGAATACATAGTAAGAAACATATTTAAAGTCATAATAAAAAAATGAATGTATGTTGTATAGCAAAAAGCGTATTTAAAGAAAGAAAAAAAAAAAACAGCATATTAAAGAATAAAGTAAAAGATGTTGAAGATTACAGATTACATTATGAAAAATTAAAAACTATCACTTATACAAAAAACTTTTTTCTAATAACCGTAATTTGAGCAAACGTCGCACTCCTGTATTTAACTCAGTATTTTTAATATTGTTTGGTAACATGTTAAATATTTTAGGTATACTGTATTGCAGTGTCCTTTTGCCATATTTTTTGCAGTATCTAGGAACAGCTAGCCCTTCCATACTAGTAAACCTGGTGTTGTAATCATGTACCAACTTGAGTTTATACTCGGAGTGCGACGCATGCGGACAAATTAATTTGTACCAAAGTAGAGCCTTAACAGATAATTTATTTACAGATTTATACATTAATGATATTGAAATATTGTGTCTCTGGCGGTATACATCTTTATGTAGTAGCAATTTGATCATAGAATTTTGCAAGGTTTGAATAAAATTAATATTCGTTTCACTTGATAACCCCCAGGAAGTTATGGCGTATCGTATAATTGATTATAAAACCAATTAATGTAATATGAAAACGGAGTGTTCTCTGTTTATGATAGTCTCCATCTAACATGGCACAGCCTGTTCTAAGATGGAGATTTTTTATCTTTAGAGCTTAAGTAGTCCTATACTAATAAAACAATAACATAAAAAAGAAAAACTAAAACTACTTAATTATAAATGCCTAGCTAATCTAATGTAAGAAATTAAAAATCATTACTATACAAATATAAAGTATATATATGTGCCAAGAATACATGTTACTTAAACATAAATAATATAGTATAATATTGCATGGTTTAGCTCAAAGTTCTTGGTCTTTCGTTTTTTTAAATATATTGTATACAATTATTGTTTCTCCTTTGTTTGTCTTTGCTAAATAGTTTCATGTTCTTTTTGTTCAGTTTCTTGCATTTATGTTTCTTCATGTAACTGTTGTAATTGGCTTAGGCCGTGTATATATATAAAAAATAATACATAATAAAACAAATATAAGGCAATGAAATACATAAAAATATAAATAATATGTGTACCAATTATATAAAGTACTACGTTTATTGATTTACATATATTTTTCAAAAAAGTCTCTCCCTACACTATTTATATGTGCAGTTATTTTTATTTTAAAACTTGTTTTATATTTGGCAATAAATCATTTAATATTTTTGAGCAATTACATTGTATTGCTTTTTACCAAAGGCGGTTGATACAAATGGGACAATACAGTTAATTTGTGTTGCTGAACGTGTGTTTATATTTTGTTGGGTTCTTTTGACCTCAGTTAATTTATCATAAAATACAAGTAGTAGGCACCTTACAAACAATTGTCTTACATCCGATATCTTTAACTCAGCGAATAGATCTTCCGTTGAATATCTCACGGGTTTTTTGAGAATGATATATGGTATTCGTCGTATATGATTTTTCCCTGTTTTGTATTGGAGTAAACGCTAAACTATTGCATAAAAAACTGACTAAATCAATAAATATACTGCAATCTTCTTTCAGAAACTTAGAGGTGGTAAGACTTGGCGGTGGAGCAATAGATGTTGCTGATCCTGCTAATATTTACAAAGTTGCAACACTGGTTGCGCATCCCGATTTTAAACGGCTTTATATCTACAATGACATTGGCCTGGTGCAACTAGACAGGGAGTAAGATTTTTTTCCATTTTTACTTAATTGATTTAATTTCTACCCCAAATAATTTACTGCTAAAAATCTAAATATGCTGACAAGCGCGAAACCTGCAATGATCTAGGAACTGAAATATAGTGCTAAAATTGAAGTGAAGAAAATTTAAAATTAAAATACAGAGTCAAATCAACATCAACAACTATTATACTCGTAATAACATTAACAAATTACAACAGGGATGGAGAAAACCTTAAATAAGGGTATATGGAAGTCAAGGCATTTACAGGGCTTATGACCTGTCATTGGCTGGTTTAAGTGGCAACTTTACACACTGTGTAACATTCACCATTTTGCCTATGTTTGAGTATACATATTTCTTCAATTCTTCCATCCAAATGCGAAAAAAACGTATTTGACCAGCGAAGCGATACGCACCAGACGCGGAAGTGAAGCGGCTGGGTAGGAGAGTGTTAGGGGGTCCGTGGAGGGATTGCTTGTCCGAGAAATTAAGGATTTACTCAATTTTGAGATTACGATTTGTTTATTTTTTTTAAAATGACTTTTCGGAAAAAAAATTGTTGGAATTTTTTTTAAGCTTACAATGAGGAATGTCCTCTGAAGTTTCGTGGTCTGGCCCTGAAGTTAATCTATTAAGTTTTTCTATTCAGTTTTTCCATTAAGTTTTTCTACTTGGTTTTTCGTATTTTTTATTTCCTCCCTACCTATCCTCGCCTCTGTTGTATACACCATGATTGGTCTGACACACGTTTTGTACATCCGAATTATGTTTAGAATAATCATGTGTTCATTGTACTATACGACATTTCTTGGGCATTCAGATGTTTACTTACTGGGATGGATATGTTCTCATCATCACTATGGCAACACCATCTGCATGGCATGTGATGTTAATGACCTTATCTCCGTTAGTAGATTCACTACTTTTTTTATTCTTAAAAGCGTTTTTTTATGTATGGCAATGCGTGAGCTGGTTCTGGACAGTAGGTATATTGAATTTTGTAAATGTCACAGCGCAAATGGATGCAAGGAAATGGAGTGAATGGACTGACTTTTTGTTGATTTTCTTATTTTCTCCGAGCTTAGCTGAGGCGGCGATACGGCGGAGTGAGCGGTAGCTTAAGCGGTAAAACTCCAAACCGAACATGCACTTCGATCGCGGTCAAATCCGACACTAACCACAGGTGGCAAAATAATCAACTCATTAGTTATTAAAACTGTAAAGGTGCAAAAAGTACAGGATTCAAGTGGGCGAGAGAAAAGGAGACAGGTATAGGAATTTATTTACGCTGTGACACATTTTCAATCGGCCTAACCAATGTATTTATTCTGTTTGTGTAAGAAAAGGTTTTTGGCGTATATATAGTTTTGCTATATTTAGTTATAAAGGTGCTAAATTTGCTTTGTTTCTTTGTTGTTCTCAATACGTGTTATTTTTTTAATGTTAATATTATTTATGTCCCGAATTGAGTTGTTGTAACTCCTTGGAATGTAATTCAACGTATTATACTTGTAAAATACTTTGTGTTATATGATTTATAATTTTAAAAACCTGTAAAAATAGATTATTTTACTATATAGATTTGTGTGGGGACTGACTGATAAAAGATATGTTTTATTTTGATACAGGGTAACCTTTACCAAGTTTGTCCGTCCAGCCTGTTTGCACGTTGGTAATGAAATAGACGATAGTAAGCTGACTGCTACTGGCTGGGGTCGCACCGCTTACGCAGTTGACACATTTGACAATTTTCTCAATAAGGTATGTTTTTTTTTATATATAACGAGAACAATACAAAGGAGAACCCAATAGAAACCAGAGTAACATAAAAAAAATATTCAACAATGTTTTGAGCATAGAATGAGGAATTCCATTCAAACCCGGAATTAAATTTTAAAAATGTTTTCGTGTACACGTGAATATTCAAAAAAATTGGAGTAGGATGAAATATCTCAAAAACGCACGCAAAATTAAATAAAAAATGTTAAAAATAGTATTCATTTTAAAATCGTAAATAATGACGTCACTCCTTATATCTACGTGTAGTATTTCCGGTTTCCGCTTTAAAGCCCCCGCACCTTGTAAGGAACGTTTTGACCATAGAAAAAAAAAGAGTATAATTTGTATAATTTGACGTTTTAACCAGAGATTATGTCAACTTTCTAGGTTTTTCTACATCAAAACGTTCGTAAAAACAACCATTACATAGAAATGAGCAAATTACGATCAACTGAATGAAGTAATCAAAGCAATATTCCATAGATTCTTGTCAGGTCAGTGAAAGTAAGAACGCCAACCGTTTCATGACGTCGCTACTGAAAAGTGACACACTGATTACAGTCATTTGGCGCGGTATTTGATAAATGTAACTTTAAAAAATCATATCTTTGTAAATAACGCACAGAAAAAAAATATATTTTTGCTTAGTTAAATAGTACGCTTATAGAAAAAAAATATAGAAAACAGTGGAATTCCTCATTTAGAATAGTCAAGGAGGAGCGTAGAATCATATTTGAATACATCGGATTGTGTCCAATAATCCTCCTACTATGCCCTACTTTCACCGCGCGCATTTGTGATGTCGTCGCGCTATGTTGCACGATGGGGAAAAAACTAATAATACAAATGTAAGGTTGAAAAAAAGCAATCTGGTTATTAAGAGAGAAATTTGTCTAAAATTGTATTGTGCACGCGGAAATATTGATTGACACAACATGGTAGATAAGTAAAGGGTCATTTAATAAGAGTAATTGAATTAATGAACTTTAAACTAAAAATATAAAACAAATTTTATTTTACAGAAAACGGATATTTTTATATCATGTTGAGTTTTGAAGATAAAATTCGGTCAAATGTCCACCACACAGTTGTTTAATTCGAGATCCAGTTTTCATAAGTTCTCTCATTAGATGAGCAAAGTAGGAAAATAAAAATTACTACCCTGGCAACAGTAACGAAATTTTCGTTTTGTTTCTTCGACAATCTGACAGATGGAAAAATAACTAAATTTTTAAATAATGCATTTGCGACGTAAGCATTCTTTTGCTAATTACAAATATATTTTATTTTTTTTAAGTTTTATTCATTTGAACAAATCAGTAACATACATAATTGTATTTTTGTTTCCGCAAAGCTGAAGCTTGTCTGCGGGTTACATTATATTATTTAAAAATATATATAATTAAGTACATAGTTTAATAATAAATGAAGAATAAAATATATTTATATGCACACTTAAGTTTCACTTGCTGTTATTAATAATTGTTTGACTATTTTTTTAAATGAAATTAGGTTTTTTTCCTTACGATTTTCAGCTGGTATTAAATTGTACAGTTTTGGTTCTACACTCCCCATTGTTCTATCTCCATAGTAGTTCTTCTGTCGTGGTACCGTCAGCTGCTGTGCCGATACTTGTCGGGTCACGATCTGGTGGGTTACTTTGGATTTAAAACTGCAATCGAGGAAATGATCTGTCACTATCTTATACTGACACTGTTTGTAAATTGGCAAAACGTTAACATAATCAAATAATATTTTATTGTTGTCTTTTGCCTCAATCTTTATTTTTACAGGTACGATAATTTTTAAGATTTGTACCTGTAAGTTCAAGACTCTGTCGGTATAAGATTTGAAACTTAGTCCCCATATTCTTAATCCATATTGAATTATTGGGGTCAACTAGCCCCAAGTAAACCAGTCTCAGCACTGGGTATGGTATGTATGGTTTTAAATGGTACATGTTAAGTAGGCAAACTCTTAGCTTATTGCAAACTGTTTTTACCTGTTCTTCCCAATTAAAAGTGGAATCTATAATAACACCTAAATACTTTTATTTTAATACATGATCTATTTTTGTGCATTTACAGTCTTTTAGATTATTATGCAAACATTCGTGAGTGTGTCCATATATTAATAAATCTTCTTTTGGTCTATTATATGGGGACGTAATGTGTAACGCTTTCGTTTTTTTTTGTATTTATTGTTGGGCTTTAATCATGAAATGTGATTGCATCCTGTTATTTTAAGATACTTGCAGTATTTCTACACTTTAAAAGGACACAACACGGCATAGTTGAATTCAAATCAGGAGTTGCGTACTGAGCGACGTCTACAAAGAAACTAATGGGTCAAATCGTAAACCCATTCATTTATGAGTAGTTGAGTTGCCTTCTGTTTATGTGCGTATGCGGTTTCTGGACTATTCTTAATTCTATGGTTTTGAGTATGTCCAAACGCTCTCAGACAGGCAGGATTATCTCTCCAGGGAGTTATTCAGTTCTAAATTAGTTTCTTCTTTCCTGTGCTGACCCTGATAGCCTCTTGATAACAATGGACAGAGGATGGAGAAAGTTGACAGCATTGAATACTTGGGAGTTCACATAACTGAGGATGGAAGCATGCCCAAAGAGCTCACAACCCGCCTAGGAACTGCTGGAGCAAAATGAAGCGTGTTGTCTGGAAGCCTAGTCTATACTCGGTCAAAACGAAATGCCGATAACGCCAGTACTTATTATTATTATTATTATCATTGAAATTATGATTATTTTCAATCGGATAGTTTGCGTATTATTTAGACACAACAGGATATTCGTCGCAGAGCGGTTTGATAAATACGTATTTGAATAAAGTTTGTCTCTGAATACTGTGTTAACTAAAATAATCAAAATTGAGGTCTTATATTTCCATTTTTAGCGCCTCAGAAAAGAATCGTTTTTGTTTTAAGTCTCCGAAAAAAATTCCCGTGTTGGGAAGTTTTGCGTATTTAAAAAATAGTTTTTTTTTTAATACCAAGCATCCGAAGACGGGTAATAAAACTAGGCGCTTTTTACACAATATATCAACAAAATTGCAACAGAGATTTTAAATTTTGTAAATTCATCTTCTTAGCCGATGACATAAAAAATTAGGACTGCGTTAAATCTCACACTGGCTGCAAAAATGCAAGATGATCTCGACAGATTTTTTCAGTATTGTAATCAAAATTTACTGGAATTAAACATAAGTAAATATCACTCATTTTGTATTTCGCGCAAACAAACGACAATCAGCTTTCCTTACTCTTTCAATAACACCCCGATCTCTAAAACAGACAGTCGAATTCACTCAGAGTAATATGCGTAACCTATAGAGAAGCTCTATCACTATGTTTCATAGAACGCAACCGATGTTGGTTGGCAAAAAAATGGTGGCCATTTTGTTTTGTTTGACAACAAACACATAACGGTTCGGTCGGATTCTTTCGTCGCTGTGCTTGGTTTTGTTTGTAAATAACTGACTAAATGACTGTGGTGAATTGCAGTATGTTTAGTTGCAGCAGTAGGAGCGTCCAAGGTGTTAAAGGAGTCAGTTTTCACAGGTAATTGATTTCAAATATTTTCCCATGATTTACATGGATTTTTGGCATTTATTGTCCCGACACGTGTATTATGTTGCTTAAAAACTTTCTTTATATCAACATATTTACTTCAGATATTATTTTTTTCTTGAGTAAGGGGATACATTTGTGAATTTTGTTAACTGTTGATAATGTCAATTGATTAAAGACAATATGTCGGGGCCGCACTAGGCATCCATATAAAGTTGTAGTCTTTATCGAGTAGATGTCGATTAAAATTTTACTCGAAAATAGCAACGTTAACCTTAAAATGGCATCTTAAATGACGTGTCCAAATTTCAGGCCGCTACGACTCGCCGTTTCTGAGATGTGACGGACAAACAAACAAACTCAACACCGGAATTTGGTTCCATGGAGCTAGGATTTATTATCTTAATAAATGTAACATAAGTATATTGTGAATAAAATGAATAATAAGGAAAAAAATTAACACACACATGTATTTTCAGTTTTATAAAATAAATATAGGCGAATTATAGAAAAATAAATTAGAATAACCCTACAATAATAAATACACAAGTACATATTTAAAAGTATTTACAATGCAAATTAATATCCATTTAACAATTCTCGACCTGAGTAAGGCCCATTGTTTTGCTGCGAACTGTAGCTTACTTAATACCAAATAGTCATGGAATGGGTTTTCTACGTTTGGGCTCCTCTATAGCTTGGCGCATTATTACTCTGAGCAAATTAACGACTTATGTGTTATTATTGATACGAAACGAATGTTTAATATTCATGTAGTCAAGTCCATCAGAGATTTAGGAGTTGTTTTGGACTATAAACTGACATACAATGAGCATATAGATAATACAGTAAATAAATCACTGAAATTACTTGGCTTCATTAACAGAATATCCTCTGATTTTACTAATGTCCGTACAATCAAAACTCTTTATTGCTCAACTGTTCGCCCTCTTCTTGAATATGCCTCGGTGGTCTGGTCTCCATTCTATGTCAATCGCATAAATCACATTGAATCAGTCCAACATCGCTTGCTTCGAAAAATAGCGTGGATGCTCGGACTAGAGAGAGATAATTATTCTTATGCTGAAATAGAGTCAATGTTAAATATTTCTAGTCTACAAAAACGTAGAACTAATATTGACTCCATATATATGTTCGGCATACTAAATGGTATAATCGATGTTCCATCATTACTGGGACAAGTAAAATTCAATATTCCGACTCGTAGATTGAGAAACAATGAAGTACTGTTCATCGATCAGCATAGAACAAACTATGGCCTAAATTCTCCAATGACCCGCCTTTGTCGTATTGTTAACTCAAGACAGGATCTGGACTTTTTTGGTTTAAGTTTACAACGATTTAAACGAGCACTAAATAAATAGTCCAGATCTTGTCTCGATGTCCCTTATGTTTGTCAATGCTTCTTTCTTTTTTCTTTAAATGTTTTAAACTACTCTTTTATTGTAATATTTAAACCTTATAAATTGTATACATGGACAATGTCCGTTAATAAATAAATAAATAAATACTGAATCAGTCCTGAAAAAAAAAAGGTAAAATGGTCGGACTTATTATGCGGGTATCAAAACCATTTAAATATGCAGAGACATATGAAAAACTTTACAAAACATTTGTTCGTCCCCAGCTAGAGTACTGTACTCCTTTTTTTGACACCTTACTATAATGCAAGTATTAATAGACTAGAAAGGGTCCAATATTTATTTGTAAGCAGGACGACTCTACCGGTTAAACATTAACTTCTCTAACCATGCCGAAAGTATGCAGTACCATGGAATAAACTCTATTAAAAATCGAAGAATAATGTTAGACCAGTTATTTTTATACAAATTAATCAATAATACAATTGATTCTCCTAACCTACTTAAAAAACTTTCATTCCGTGTGCCATCTAGACCGACAAGACATAATCTTCTGTTTCACACAGAGAACGCGTCAACAAACTATTTGAAATAATCTACAATACCTAGAATATGCGACCGGTATAACAACAGATTTACCAAGGTTGACATTTTTTGTGACAATGTATGTAAATTTAGGTCAAAAATCAATGAAATTTTGAGAGAAGTGGATATTTAATTTTATTATTACATACATATTTTTTTATTTCTTTTCTTTTACATTTGTTATATTTAACATAATTTAAATTATTGTATTAAGTGTAAACAATTTTTTTGGTGTTTGCATAAGTGTCTTACACTAATATAAAAGGAAATTGTCAATATTTGTGTACATACTGTTCGTTTACCTAGTAAAAAAATAAAAAAATATAAAAGAGACACTTCAAAATGGTGACGTACTATTCAAAATAACATGTCTATAATGCCCTTCTTAATATTTTGTTTTTTTAGGTAGTTTTACACAAATATTCCGAAGCCAATTGTTCCCAAGAATACAATAAATCGAGAAGACTATTCAAAGGAATTGATCACTCCATTCAATTATGTTATGGAGATCCTAAAGGACTTAAGGATACTTGTCAGGTAAAGTCGTAAAACGTAGTTGCTACTAATTTATTTTATATGGCAATTATTTTGATACTTTTAAATGCGATTTGAAATTTTCCTGTTAGACAGAAATCTGGTGGCTCCCTAAAACAATTTCAAGGTTTTTAATTTGCATAATTGCGGTGAATTGATCGTGTTCCCTGCGTCAATTTCCTGCGAGAGAAAATGAACTTTAAAAAAAAATTCTTTATTTTATGAATCACTTATTTGCTGTCACAACCGACTAGTTTTGGCAACTCACGTTGCCCTCTTCAGGGTTATATAAAAACTAAATATACATACGTAAAATATAATAATAGATATAAGCCAAATAAAGTAGATAATGCTTTAAACAAAGAAGATAAACAAAACGTTCATAATAAATATTTATATTTAAACAACATAGATTTCAACAATATTTTAAATTTGTCTACAAAATTTGGACAAACTCAAAATATTGTTGATAAATCCACCTGGTCCATGAAGAAGTATAGAAATTGAAAATTTTTCAGTCGTTGCCTAGTGTGTAGGTGAAATAATTCAATTAGATGAATCTCACCCGCATAAATAAAGGGTTCAGCTCTTTAACTTCACAAACATCAACAGATTATAGAATTGAAGAAATATATATGTTCAAATATGGGCATAATGGTGAATGTTACACAGCGTGTAAAGTGGCCACGTAAACCAGCCAATGACAGGTCATAAGCCCTCTAGATTCCCAGACTTCTATATTACCTTCTCTAAAATGTTCTTTATCTCTGTTGAAATATGTTAATAAACATAGATCTCGATGACAATAAACGATGGAGGAGATTTTTGTACGCCAACAATGTAAGCAACCAAATTTTAAAAGATTTGCCCAGCAGCGTAGAACCGGCATTCTACATAAATAATAATATAGGTAATTTAAAAAAAATACACTTAAGGTAAAACCAACAAATTAGATAAATTAGGGGTATAAAAACTAACTTGCCATGATTGTAGAAAATTTTACATAGATAAAACTTCGCGTTCATTCAAGATTAGAATTGAAGAAGTGATGACGCGAGTAAGGAGCAAAAGTTATTTCATCGATAGCCTAGAGAGCGCATGAACTAATCCAAGATGGCCCAACAAAGTCAGCCAACACACGTCACCAAGGACTAAATTTAGATTTATTTTTATTTATTTTATTTCATTGGAATAAATATTGATAGATAGATTACTTCCTGTTTAATTCTCTTTTTGTTAAGGTTGTTACTGATGATTTATTTCAGGGTGATTCAGGAGGTCCTTTGCAGATATACAATGGACACAATGTGGACTGCACGTACCTCGTTGTTGGGATTTCATCCTTTGGGAAAGGCTGCGCAGGATTTGTCCCTGGGATCTATACCAAAGTATCAGCGTACATTTCGTGGGTGGAGAGTGTTGTGTGGCCCCAAGTTCCCGCAGAAGGTTCCATTGCGGCGAAAATTCCTCAGCGGGAAAACGTATCTCCGAAGAATCCTTCTATTCCCGTTACGACAGCGGAGACATCCATTCCAACTCGCATAGAAGGACTACCAGTTTGGGACTAAGTAACAAGTAATGTGTATGCAGAAATTGCACTAAATTAGAAAAATACCCAATATCAAGAATGAGACACAGTCTTCTTTAAACTGTAATTATTATGATAAGTGATAACCGTAAATATGTCACCGCCAAATAGATAAATCTGCCACTTAATTGTTTGGCTTGGCTGTTTATCAAATGACGGAATTCAATGTTCATTAAATGCTTGCTTCTCCAAGCCACCTAAGGGTGGATCCATCAGGGGCGAACCGTGTATAGAAGCGATTATGCGCAGCTTACCATTATATTTGACTAACCATAATAACGTTTTACTGTAACTTTATGTACAGAAAAACAAATAAAATTATTAATATTTATTTTAAATCATTTCCACCGTTTGTATTTTTATCCTTATATAAATATCAATATTAATAAAGCGCGCCCAGCGCCTGCGGTGAGCCAAGAAACTAGCCGATTATTCCAGCTTATTTTTTCGTACAAATAAGTATACAATACTGATTTTTGCTCCTATATTAAACTTGCAGATTACACAAATTATTTAAAGATTCTTGGTTTGGAAAACAGTATTTCAAACGTTATTTTTTAAGGGCCATTTTTCTTTGAGATGGTACTTTTGACATAAGACCATAATTACTTTCATGCGTATGACGCAATATGTGCCGGCCATATGGCGCTCGACGCGGCCGTTTTTAGCACTATTAATTTCTAGAGCAATTCGGCTAGTAGACATTTCAATTGAATATATCATAAAATAAAATATCACGAAGTTACGTCGTTTAAGTTGATTTCACAAATGACAGTTGTTGTATCACACAGAACCACAGAAAAATATCAATTTATAGTATAGATTACTTACATTATATATAAATATAGTTGGATAATTTATATAGCGCCATTTTTGTGAAAATCACCTCAAGGGCGCTGTACAATTAATAAATATCCCAGTACGTCTTGCAGCTACAGAGCGCATGGACGGTTAGGATTCTAGTTCCTCGTTTTCAATTAAGATTAATAAAAAAATATAGCAAATAGGAGCTAGATTACAGAACGTCTTGTAGCTACAGAGCGCAGACAGTTAGAAATTTAGCCCCCATTTACACATTTTAAAAATTGACAAATAAATTTAGTGTATTAATGATACCAAAAAAATAAAATAATATGAATAACAAAAAGGAGTAAGATTACAACACGGCTCGCAGCTACTAAGCGCATAGACGATTGGAATTCTAGACGCCATTTACAAAATGTAGGTATTTTAAAGTTGATATATGAAAGCTAGATAACCAACCATCGTGCAGCTACAAAGCGCATGGACGAGTGGAATTCTAGCAAAGGTAGAATGATATCAATAAATTTACAAAAAATAGAGCATAGTAGTAAGTTTATTATGTACCTTCTATGTAGGTACAGATATATGATATTTTTTAAAGCTTACCTGTAAATAAAATCACCATTCGCCACTGGGATTCATTCACCCTTGTTCGAGCGATGGTGGGATATTTAGAATCCACCATGAGTGCTTCAAATATGTGTTGTTTTTATTTTGTAGAATTGGCTCTGCACCATGTAGCCATTTTACTGAAATAAAAATAATATTTAAAAATTTGAATAACCTTGCAAAATTTTTATGTTTTTCTAATTATGTATTTTTGTATAATTTAATTTAGTACGTACTATTATTTGGCATATGATTTATTGCTCCTATTCCTTATATTTCTTACTAAAATTGAGTGAATTTCTAGAAACATAACTCAATTATCATTTCAATTATGCTTTTATATATTTCAATTTTTCAATTATGCTTATTTTGTGTTATTTTTTTTTTAATACTACTATATTTTACTATTATTTTGTTGATTTTAATGATATCACTATTTTGTATATTTAATTATGTCTGATTCTTAATTTGTATAATTTATATTTTAAAAATTATTTCTGATTATCTTTTTTGCATTGTATTCTTTGGAATTTGATTATTTAATACATTTACCTTTTTTTATAGATTGTGATTCTATGTCATTATAATTTGATCTAATTAATTATACTATGTATTTTTATTGTTATTTATTGTGGCTTGACACGGGCATAGCCTAAAAAGCCTTAATAAGTTCATAAATATTTAATTTATTTATTTTAAATGAAAAAAATTTTTTTTTTTAAAAACCTAACATGTTGAAAGTAACGTTTAACGAAAGGGCTGATTAGCCACTTTATTTATTTACATACATTAGTTTAATGCAAAATATTTGAGACAAAAGTCCCAACTCCATGGGACTAAAAATCCTGTGTTGAGATGGGACGAGCAATTAGTTGACACAGACACATGAGTATATCACCACAAATATAGGATCAGAAACACGAAAAATAATTAAAATAAATATATATGGCACATCAATATGGTAAATAGTAATCTCAAACATTTGAAAAATCATCATGGGGTTTCTCACTCAAATCCAGTTCTTACCTCCTCTATTGAAAACAGTTTTGTCCTTGAGAGCTTAATACGCTCTTACAAAATATTGAACCCTCTCGGTGCGATAAATGAGAGATGTCTCTGAGCAAAAGTCGTACGGTTTTTATTATTTTTATTTTGTTGTGTAAAGTTTGGTTAGGAAAGGATAGGTAGGGTCTAGTTTAAAAACAAAAAAAAATGCTTAACTAAATCCTAACGTTAAGTGAAAACAACTTTTTTAAAACTTAACCTGACCCGGCGGTTTGTGGTTCGGCCGTTTTCAAAAGGCTAGCATTCAATCAGCGAATACGATTAACGTTGAGTTATCTTCATTCCTTCCAGGAACGGCCTAGCCATTCAATTGAATGCTGGCATTCATTGAAAGAATTGAGCTCAATTGAGTGGCTGATTCAACTATTTGGCGGCGACATATATATTTAATATTCTTTTAGCTCTGTACCAATAAATGCATGACTAACAATATTTGTGAATAAATGCGGTGCACAGCCTAGCAAAAATAGTTTATACCAAAAATTAATAATAAAAAGAAACATTGTTTTATTTCTTCTACTACTACCACTGACATAACGCCATTTCTCCGTAGGAGTAGGCAGATAATGTGGTCCGCCACACACACCTATCCTGACATAGACTGCTAGCTTCTTTCACATTCATACCCTTCGTTGCTGTCTACTTTTGACGTGACCAGACTTAAGATTTGGTTTATCTGATCATGTTGTCTTCTTTGGTCGTCCTCGTTCTTGCTTACGATATATATGGCGAGAATGAACGATAACATAAGCAGTCTATGTCAAGATAAGCGTGTGTGGCGGACCGCATTATCTGCCTACTCATATATATATATATATATATATATATATATATATATATATATATATATATATAAATATTATATCGGGTTGTGGTCCTATGGTTATTGTCTCGGACTCACGGACCAAAGGTCTGCGGTTCGAATCCCACTCTACCCCAAATTTATTCCACTTTCTAATAGTGAGTTATTACTCGTTGAAAATGGCCCTCAAAATTAAATATTTGGGTAAATTATAAAAACGCAAATATTTTTTTTTCTTTAAAAAATAAATAAATATAACTAACTAACTAACTAACCATCACGCCATTTCCCCGGAGAGGTAGGCAGAGAGGATAAAACGCCACACCACTCTGTCCTGGCACACTTCCTTTGCTTCCTTCACATTCATACATCTTCTCATGCACGCACGTCGATTATTCCGACTTTTCACATGACCACTTTCAAGAATTTGTTGTATTTGATAATGCCATGTCTTTCTCGGCCTTCCTCGACTTCTACAACCAGACACATTCGCATCATAAATCTTTTTAGCCGTTCTTTCATCATTCATTCGCTCCACATGACCGAACCATCGCAAAAGACCTTTCTTAATTTTGTCGATAATGCTTAACTCTGCCTTGCATTCTGCTCTAATTTCGACATCAGGGCACCTATCATACATTGTTTTTCCGCACATTCGCCTGAGGGATCGCATTTCAACAGCATTCAGTCTACTTTCGTTTAGTGTATATATAAATAAATATATATACATAGATATACAGGGTGTTCTTTAAACCCCGTCACATCCGAAACCACGATGATAAGTATGAGCAAGAAGACATATTGGTAAATTAAAACTCTGTCAACCACATGGCCATGCCACCCTCGCTTCTCCCCTGCAGAAGTAAGCAACCATTTGTTTTTCTTTTTTTTTTTTTTAATTTCTGCGTTTTAAATATTTGCTTTATTAAATATGCTAATATGTCTTCTTGCTTATACTGATCATCGTGGTTTCGGATGTGTCAGGGTTTAAAAAACACCCGGTTATATGTTTTCTCATTCTTTCATCATCCATTCCTTCCAAGACCAAACCGTCTCAGAGACCATTCGTGACCATTCGACACCACGGTGAAGAAGTCTCAAATGCTGCTTGCTTCTGCTTTTCTTAATTCGGGGGCTTAGGGTCATAAGGGCGAAACTACAAAAAATGCTGTTTTGTGTTAAGTACTAATCTGATATCCAAACAAAATATCCTGTTAGTGACAAAAAGATGAAACTCATCCGATAAGTAGTTACCTAGATAAATTTGTGTGAAACTACGAATGAAGCGTTTTGTTTAAAGTCAGAAGAATAAAACACCTTTTACATCATTTTGTTAATTTACTAATGTAAGCGCAAGTTAGGGTCATATAGACGAAAGCGTAGTTTCATATTTTTGTCTCTAAAACATTTTATGCTCTATTAACTGTATTTTTTATTTTCTTTATTTGTTACCCTTAAAAGACAGTATTATTTTTTGAAAACTGTTTTATCATTTATCTCAAAACTGTGTTTTTGTAGTTTCGCCCTTATGACCCTTAACCCGATTATGTTTCTACGATTCCCCATTGTGCGATTTGTTGTGTTTGTATATAAAAATACCGTTTTTTTTTGTTTGTTTTGTGGACTCAGTATCAGAGACGTCCACCGTCCTCGGCGAGTGAAACGTGAATAAATCGACATTTGTAATCTGGCTTTTTTGTATGAAGATTTGTATAGGATTTTTACACTCTTAAAATGGCGACAGTTTATACGATATAATGACCCAACAAAACTTATTTTAAATAAAAACGAGATACTGAGACTTAGAAGAAGATTTAATTAGATGAATCTCACCTGCATACATAAAGGTTTCAGCTCTTTAACTTTACAAACATCAACAGATGAAAGAATTGAAGGAATATAGATGTTCAAATATGGGCAGAATGGTGAATGTTACACAGTGTGTAAAGTGGACACTTAAACCAGCCATTGACAGGTCATAAGCCCTGTAGATGCCTAGACTTATATATAACCTTATCTTAAATGTTCTTCATCTCTGTTGTAATATGTTAATATAAACAGCTCCTCAGGGAATTGAATCCCGTCCTTGTCTACAAAAATTTGGACAAACTCAAAATATTGTTAGTTAATATCGTGTTGAAAAAGAAGACAATCATTGGGAGATTCAATAAGTTAAAGTATCTTGTTGTCATCAGCAAAAAGCCAGAACTTTGTATATCACATTTTTTACATTTTTTTTTTTACATTTTTTTTTTGCATAACAGACCAGGAGGCCTAATTACAGTGGTGAATTACATCACAGAGCACCCAGGCTTGAGAAAAATCACATTTTAATTTTTGTGTTCTCACCGGGAATCGAACCCGGAACCTTCCGTGCGTGAGTCAAGCGTCTTGACCACTACACCACGGAGGCCGCCAATGCATATTGCATACGGACCTCGTTTCCTCTACATGCACACATCTTCTCATGCACGCATGCCGATTATTCCTACTCTTTACATGTCCATCTTCAAGTATCTGTTGGACTTGATCGTGTCATGTCTTTCTGGATCTTCCTTTTTTTCTGCATCCATCAATATTCGCATCGTAGATCCTTTTATCCGTCCTTGTTCAAACCAACGCAGCACCCCTTTTTTGATTCTGTCGATAATGCATGTCCCAGCCTTACATAGTTCACGGATGTCGACATTTGTGCACCTATCATACATCGTTTTACCACACATTCGCCCGGGGGATCGCATTTCGACAGCATTTAGCCTACTTTCATCATTATTTTTTCGATTCCATAATTCGCTCCTATACATTAGAGTTGGTACTAGAACTCCATTGTGAACTGCCAGTTTTTCCTTCTGTGATTAACATTTGTTTGCCAAAGTAGATTTCAGTGCACCGTTCACCCTGTTCCCGGCACTCACCCTCCTTTCAATATCTTTCTCAGTCTTTCCTTCACATTATCCTCATTATAAATTAATTATTGAGGGCGCCCCCGACGGAAATATTTAGAGCAAGTGTGCATTTCAACTGCGCCTCATGTGTCGAGCTGAAGAGGGCTGCAGAGAATAGAGACCAATGGAGGACGAGATGTAGGACTTTGCCGCAAACCAATCCCCAGGATTGAGACTGCAAAGAAAGAATCCTTATTAAAACAAAAGTTTCAAAATTAAACCTTAATTCAATTTTGGATAAATCTTATCAGAGTACGAATCTTTGTAATACTTTATAAATGTTAATGTCTAGACTTCCATTTCCCTTCTTTAAGGTATTCTACATCCCTGTTGTAATTTGTTAATCTTAATGACTCCCGAGGGGGTGAAATCCTTCATAATTCAACTTTGGATGAATCTTATCAGAGTACGAATCTTTGTAATACTTTATAAATGTTAATGTCTAGACTTCCATTTCCCTTCTTTAAGGTATTCTACATCCCTGTTGTAATTTGTTAATCTTAATGACTCCCGAGGGGGTGAAATCCTTCATAATTCAACTTTGGATGAATCTTATCAGAGTATGAATCTTTGTAAAACTTTATAAATGTAAATGTCTAGACTTCCATATTCCCTTCTTTAAGGTATTCTACATCCCTGTTGTAATTTGTTAATCTTAATGACTCCCGAGGGGGTGAAATCCTTCAATAATTCAACTTTGGATGAATCTTATCAGAGTACGAATCTTTGTAATACTTTATAAATGTTAATGTCTAGACTTCCATTTCCCTTCTTTAAGGTATTCTTCATCCCTGTTGTAATTTGTTAATCTTAATGACTCCCGAGGGGGTGAAATCCCGTCTTTTGTCGTAAAAATTGTAATCTCTGATGGTGATTTTTTTTAAAATATTTATTTTTGGTTTTTTTTACAATATACATAAGAGGTAAAACAGAGTATACAAAAAATAAAGAATAATTACATAGCAATGGAATATATATTAACTGTATTGATTGATTTGGTGTTTATTTTGTAGAACTCCATATTTAAACTTATAATTAGAAATCAAACACTGATTTGAGTCTACTGAATACTTTATTTTATTTTTACAAATATAAACATATAAAAATAAAACTTCGTAGTTTTATTTCACGAAGTTTTATTTTTATATGTTTATATTTGTAAAAATAAAATAAAGTATTCAGTAGACTCAAATCAGTGTTTGATTTCTAATTATAAGTTTATATATATTAACAGTAAAAATAGTTTTAAAAAATCCCACAAAGGCATGGCCTGTTCGTGGGTATACAAGAAATGTTTATGAATTTTCGCTCCTATAATAAATCGACAAGTATAATATTTTTTATTATTAAGAAAGAGAAAAAAAATTATCTCTAAAAGATTATTCAGTACTTTTTTTATTTTATAGTAATTAAAAAAGGGAATAGAAAATATAAAAACCAAAACATAAAAATATTCCTTATTATTAAACGTGAACTGAGTACCCTATGCACCACTTGGTGCGGACAGGAAAATAAAATAAAAAATCTTCTGTAGTTTTATAATTTTTATTGTATGCAAAATAAACACAAGATAATATTGTACATTTTACGCAAAATGTTTATTTAATAATTAATAATTTATTTTTTTAAATTTTATTCATAATTACAAATACACGTTATAATATTACACATATTGAATAACATTATTACACAACACGATTTTACGCAAAAATAAAATCTAAGGCAAATGACGGGCGTAATTTAATTTTAGTTATTACAGATTTGAATGAAAAACTGCGACTATGATGCAATTTGTGGTGTGTGCTTATGTTGCATTTTGTCTTGAACACGTTCACTTTAGCACACTATTTGCGTTTCCTCGATCGGAGCGAATGACTCTGTTGTTGTGTTCTGCGGTTGGGGCGTGTTCTCAACCCTCGGAGGCTGCACCGGTCGTACGAACGTTCACAGAAGGTGTCTCCTGGAAGCGGCATGAGCTATATCAGCACGCCGAGTCATTCTAGCGATATCCTCAGCAGGAGTGCTCCGACCTCTGATCGGCGCGTCCTGATCTCTCGGTTGGGAGTAAAATACCTTGACTTCGGAGAGCGTCTTGAACTGGCGCGGGGGATTCGGATAGATCGACGATCCGGAGACGGTCAGTAACTCTTGTGCTGTCGGCCAATGAGACCCTGGGTGCCTCGAACCACAAATGCAGATAAACGGCCCCGGGGTGGTGAGGTATTCGTCTGGACGCGGTCCCACGCACCTGAGATACAGGTCACACTCGTTTTCCACTATTTCAATTTCGGGAAGAGGGGTTCTTTGATTCCCACTCAAGATCAAACTTGGCATGTAATCCAGGAAGCTGAAGAGGTGGAGATTTGATTCGATTCCTCGGTTGGAGTCAAGCGGCGTTGGTTCTGGTTCCTGCGGGGTGTGGACTAGGGGAATGTCGCGCGCGGATGCAGTGGTCCGCAGAGGGTTGAAACTTGTCAAGAAAAGTTCGTATGTCGGGACGGGTTCTCCGCTATTTATAGCTACTCCATTCAAGATATTATGGGTCCCATGTGCGGCATGCGCTTCGGACATTTGCTTTTTAAAACACATTTTCCACTTTTAACTTTACACAAAACCGTTCGGTCTCAGTATCGCGAACGATGAATTTGGCAATTTGCGAGCGCACTGCGAGCGTTATCGAAAACAAATCCGGAATGGCCAGAAAATAGCTTAGCACCCGTATTTATAGTAAATGAACCGCCCCCACCCCCCTAACGACTTAAAGAGAGATCGATGAATCATTCGCCTACAGGGTTGTACATATTATTTATTATAATTTTTAATATTTACAATTCTTAAAATACTATATAACGATTATTTCAATCAAGTCTTTTTGATTCGGTATGATATTTGCTGTGTTATAATGTCTTCTGTATGCTGATGATGCCGTGCTTTTTGCTTGCAGCAAATAAGACCTGCAATTCTCGGTAACAAAAGTCTACGATGTATGCAAGAAAAGCGAATTTCTTATGAATGTTGATAAATCGAAAATGATGGTTTTTGAAAGGGATGAAAATATAATTAAATGTGAGATCAATGTGAACGGAGATATTCTGAATCAGGGAGAAGTATTTATGTATCTGGGAAGTATGTTTACTAGGGATGAAAAGACCGAGAAAGATATTATAAGGAGGGTAAGTGCCGGGAACAGGGTAAACGGCGCGCTGAAATCTAGTTTGACAAATAAATGTTTATAGCAGGGGGCTTAACTAAATGTTCACAATTAAGTTCTAGTGCCAACTCTGATGTATGGGAGCGAAGAATTGAAAAAATGATGAGGAAAGTAGGTTAAATGCTGTCGAAATGCGATCCCTCAAGCGAATGTGTGGTAAAACTATGTATGATAGGTGCACAAATCTCGAGATCCGTGAACTGTGGAAGGCTGAGACATGCATTATCGACAGAATCAAGGGGTGCTGCGTTGGTTTGGACATGTAGAGCGAATGGACAGCGAAAGAACGGCTACAAGGATCTACGATATGAATTTCGATGGATGCAGAAAACGAGGAAGACCGAGAAAGACAAAGCACGATCAAATCCATCGAATACTTGAAGATGGATATGCCAAAAGTAGGAATAATCGGCGTGCGTGCATGAGAAGAAGTGCGAATATAGAGGAAGCGTTGTCTGTATGCAAAGACAGAGTGATGTGGCGTTCTATCCTCTCTGCCTACCCGTACGGGGAAACGGCGCGATGGTTTATTTGTTTGTTTGTCTATAATAGGTTGTTTTAGCTAATTATTTGTCCTAATTCAACATAGGGCTTTGGTAACATGGAGTTGACTTATAATTTTAAAAATGTTAAATAAAGTATTGTGAACAAACAAAATAAATTAACAAATAAAATCAACAATATTTGAGTATGTCCGAATGTTAAAAGACACGGGTGGGTTTCACTTCCTAGGGAGTTATTGAAATTTAAATTTATTGCAACGTATAGGGAAAACATTTATGAGAAGGGCTGTAAGCACTGTAAATGCCTGAAGTTTTGTGTTACCCCTTTAAGAATATTTTACTTTTCTGTCAAAATAAATTTCAACACAATTAAGAAAAAAAAGAGATTATTCACAAAAAAATATTTAATTGAAATACAAAAATAATTTACATATTACAACCGAGATGAAGAACATTTTAAAGAAGGTAATATAGAAGTCCAGTCCAATGACCTGTCATTGGCTGGTTTAAGTGGCCGCTATACACACTGTCAACCTTTGCAAACTTCGCAAAAGTCAGCAGATGGAAGAGTTGAGAAAATGCGGATGTTTAAACATGGGCAGAATGGTAAATGTTACATAGTGTGTATGTTCGAGTTGTTCCTTTCTCCTTCTTTTTTCCATCCTATCGCCTCTCCTCTTCTATCTTCATGGTGAAGTGTATTTTTTTTTAGTTAATTTTTGTTTTTAATTTTTGTTAAAAAATTATAGGTGTAAATTTTTTGGTTATTTTTTGTTTTAAATTGTTATACAAAATTGTTCTGTTTAAATATGTCCGTATACTTATAATTTTCTCAAACTGAACGGTTTGGGAAGGTAGGAAGAAATTGCCTTAAGGCAATATGCCCGCCCTTATATGTAGAATTGTAAATATACATAAAGTGTAAAAATAAATAAATAAGTAAAAATAAAGCGGCCACTTAAAGCAGCCAATGACAGGTCATAAGCCCTGTAAGTGCCTAGACTTCCATATTCCCTTCTCGAAAATGTTTTCCTTCTCTTTGCAACAAATTTAGATCTGAATAACTCCATAGGGAGGAAATCTAGCGCGTCTGCGAACATTTGTACATACTCAAAACATTGGTGAAATAATACGGTTGTTAAGAGAACACGCGGTCTCACTTTTCTTCATACAAACGTATTCCCGTATTTTCTCCCTGGAGCGTGGCGCTGAAACAATGGTTTTGGACACACTACGGATATTTACTATAAGCGTGTCTCTATCGATTTGCTTTTTGGTAAATTGATTCCTATGGGACTAAGGATCATCCAAAAACCCAAGAAAGCGTCCAGTTTTATCTGCCGTCTTCGGACGCACGGTATACAAATATGGTAAATTATTTTGAAAAACAAAAACTGTACCGATATAGAAAATTTCATTTTTATACTCTTTTGCAAAAAAAATATCCGAATCGGTTCAGTTTTGGGGTGCGGAAAACGGGACAGCCAAACGACGATTTGCCGATTTGAGTTTTGCAAGATCAGTCCGAAATGAAGTTGTCTTTTTCGAATTCCTATTTATCGAAATTGTCTAGCATCGCATGTCCTCTTAAAGTGTGAAATAGAACTCTGGACGAATGTTTTGACACGATGGGTACTGTCAGGTGAAAACCCTTAAAACTGCAATTCGGTGGAGATAAGTCCGCCACGAAGCCTTCGAAGTGTAGTGGTAGCGTGTTCGCCTACCACGCCAGGTCCTAGGTGGATGCAAAATATTGATTTTAGAGATGCGTAAGACCGATCACTTTATCTTCCATATAACGAAAATTTGACAAATAGCATTAAATCGGTGTACAAACACAATGCACTAATAAGTTCGGATAGGAAAACGAAAATAAACGATTGATATTTTTTTATAATTCAATGTCTGAAAAAAAACTGTATGCGTGTGTAAAAACGTCATAAAATAGATGCTTACATAAACACAGAACAACTATTTAAATTTATTAGTCTAGGCATTTACAGTTACATTTAAGTGGCCACTTAAACCAGCCAATGACGGGTCATAAGCCCTGTAAATGCCTAGACCTCCATATTCCCTTCTCAAATTCGTTTTCCCTCTCTGTTGAAACAAATTTAAATATGAATAACTCCCTAGGGAGAAAATCCAGCCAGTCTGCAAGCATTTGAATCATTGTTGAAAGAACGACTAATTGAAATTGAACATGTTAAATATTAAGGACTTATAATAGACAGATAATTGACATGGACAGCTCACATCAACAAATTAATTAGCAAAATAGCAACATGATAAAGTCTTTTTTCAAAAATCAAAACTTTATTCTTAAAAATCATATTTTATTTATTTGGAAAACCAACAGCTATAATTATCTCATATTTAAATAACAAAACAAATAACAAATAAGCCAATTACAGGTTTTCACAAGTAGCATCACAGTAAGTTAAAAAAGATTCTCGAACACAAAATGAATAGTAATAAATGTAAATTTAAAAGAAAAGAAAAAATACTACGAGTTATTTCGCAAGCAAACGCCGTACGTCATTAAGATTATTTGCAAATAAATCTATGTTGAATGATTTATTTATTACATTAAAATTATTAAAAGTTCGCCATAAATATGAATTTTGCCTATAATTAGATGAAACAAGAGGTATGTGAAGAAGAGGGTTATTTCTTAAAACTTTGGAAGGAACATTGATAGAAAGTTTGCAAAGTAGTTCAGGACAGTCAATTGAACCAGAGGCAATTTTAAGTAAATAAATTATATCCGCTATTTCACGACGTTTTTGCAGAGGCAGTAGGTGATGTTTTTTACATATATGAACATATTAGTCAGATATGTATGAGCATATGTTGTATGCAACAACTATGGGGAACAGAAAACCAAAATGACATAAACAGACTACAACGACAGCAAAATGAAATATTTAAGCTAGTATATGACCTCCCTTATCTACTACTACTACCATCACGCCATTCCGTAGGGGTAGGCAGAGAGAATGGACCGCCACACACTATCCTGGTATGCAATCCTTGCTTCTTCCGCATTCATACATCTTGTCATACATGCCCTTTGGTTCTGTCTGCTTTTGAAATGACCAGACTTAAGATTTTGGTTTATCTGATCATGCCACGTCTTCCATGGTCGTCCTCGTCTCACGTTGCCGTTCATTTTCGTCATATATACTTGTTTTACCATTCTCTCGTCGTCCATTCGTTCTACGTGACCAAACCATCTCAGAGACCCTTTCTTAATCTTATCAATCATACTTGACTCAGATTTACACTCTCGCCTGATTTCATCATTCGTAACCCTGTCATACATTGATTTCCCACACATTCGTCTAAGAGATCGCATTTCAACCGCGTTCACTCGGCTTTCATCTTTCCTCTGCCAGTTCCATGTTTCACTTCCATACATAAGTTTTAAGACTAAAACTCCGTTGTGCACTGCCAGTTTAGCTTCGATTGACATATTTTTATTAGAAATTACTGTGCTTCGTACTCCGTTCATTTTGTTGCCCGCACTCGCTTTTCTGTCAACATCTTTTTCTACTCTTCCATCTCTTGAAAACACGCTTCCCAGATAAACAAATTCTTCTACTTGCTCAAGACATTCGTTGTTTACATTTATTATGCAGTCAGTAACCTCACTATCCCTTTCAAATACCATCACATTTGACTTACTTTCGTTCATCGCCAATTCGCTCTTCAGGCATACATCATACATTCTAGAGACTATTTGCTGCAAATCAGCCTTGCTGCTTGCTAACAGAACTGCATCATCAGCATACAACAAGCAGCTTACTGAAAAATTATCTAACACCAACTAAAGAACTCTTTAAAAAAACTAAAAAATTAAATGTGAATGAACTTTTTCAACTAGAACCTTTAAAATTTATTCATAAGTTATTCACTAATACCTTTGTAGAAAAAGAACTAAAACTTGAAAAAAATTGTAATAAAAATGGACCAAATACAAGAACATCAGAACAATACCACATACAACATTCCAAAACAGGACAATCGAGACTAATGCTTCAGGGACTGAAATTATACAATAAACTACCAGACAAAACTAAACAAAAGACTAAAAGACAAACTTTACAAAAGGCGTAAAAAATATAATTATCAACAACAGAGTATAAATAAAAAACGATATATTATTTTTGTAAATTGAATGTAAAAATTTGTAAGGGTGAATAAATAAATTTCAAAATAAATAAAATATATTAAGATAGTTTAATGGACACATTATGGTCACTCTATTTCTTAATGTTTATGAAGTTTTTATATAGGATATTCAGAACTGTGACCGTTGTTAATTTTGGGTGGTTTCCTGGAACCCATAGTAATTAGTAATTAGTAATTCCAGTAAATTTGGGGTTTTTTCCCGTACTTTCTGCTGTCATAGTAAACGCGACAACAAAGCGAACCATTTTAACAATATTTGAGTAAGTCCAAATGCTTGCAGACCGGCTGGATTTTCTCCCTAGGGAGTTGATCATATTTTAATTTATTTCAACAGAGAGGGAAAACGTTTTTGAGAAGGGAACACGAAAGTCTAGGCATTTACAGGGCTTATAACCTGTCATTGGCTGGTTTAAGTGGCCACTTTACACACACTGTTTAACATTCACCATTCTGCCCATGTTTGAACATCCACATTTCCTCAACTCTTTCATCTGTTGACTTTTGTGAAATAAAAGAGCTGAAACCTTTATCACGTGGGTGAGATTCATCCAGCAGCCAACGACAGGTCATAAGCCCTTCAAATGCCTAGACTTCCATATTCCCTTCTCAAAAACGTTTTTCCTCTGTGTTGAAATAAATTTAAATATGAACAAATCCCTAGGGAGGAAATCCAGCCAGTCTGCAAGCATTTGGACATACTCAAACATGGTTAAATTACTACCTGGTAAAAGAAGAAGTATAAAAAATGGAAAATTGTTTTCAGGCGTTGCCTAGTAGGTGATTCGGTTCAGCCGGATGAATCTCACCCACGTGATAAAGGTTTCAGCTCTTTTACTTCACAAAAGTCAACAGATGGAAGAGTTGAGGAAATGTGGATGTTCAAACATGGGCAGAATGGTGAATGTTACGCAGTGTGTAAAGTGGCCACTTAAACAGTTAAAATTTTATTTAACCTAACGAGAAGCTTATACTTAGGTCAACTTATTTTAAATGTTCGGTTGTTGGTTATGTCTTTTTTTTTACATCAGCATACGATTTTTTCCCTAATGTGTCAGCTTTTTATAAATACATTAAAATGGATGTAATTTCCTAGGGGGTTTATAAAACCGCTGTCTTACAATTAAAATTTCTTTTACATGTAAAATTGTAGTATATATCTATATAATAATTGGTCGAATTAAAAAAAGAACATAATTTAAAAATATTTTTTGTTCCTAAGTTTTTTTTCTACGGAAAGCAAATGAGTTTATTTTATTTTATTTTTTTTTTTTTGTTTTTTACAATAAATATAAATGATAAAACAGAGTATTAAAAAAAAAAGCATAATTACATAACAATGAAATACATATTCACAGTAAAAAAAGTAAACAAAAAATCCCACAAAGGCATGGCCTGTTCGTGGGTATACAAGAAAATGCTAATGAATTTTTGCTCCTATAATAAATAATGGACAGTCTAATATTTTTGTGTAACATAAGACAGAAAAAATTAGGTATTCTGTAAACGATAATGTGGTATTTTTTTTACAATAAAATAAAATTTGAGTTATAGTAATATAAATTGTGGGATTTTCTAAAACGCTTTATTAGATTGCATTAAGTTAATTTTGTACCTATATTTAGTTAAATACATGCTACGTAGGTCAAACGGGTACTCTTTGAAACACGCATAAAAGAGCACGTACAATCATGGTTTAATAATAAAGATAATTCAAATATTGCCAATAATTTAATAGAAAATAAACATTCCTTTGAATTTAAAAATAATGTAAAAATAATTAATATTGCACCTAAAGGCCATAAACTTGACAAATTAGAAATTCTCGAAATTAATAGATTGAAAAATAAACCCGACGTAGAATTACTTAATGAACAGATAACACACGTGCATTCTCCATTACTTTACCCATTGTAATATATTTTTACTAATGACTTTTTACCCTTTGTTTTTCAGAAATCATAATTTACAAAAATCACACTCACGAAGGATGGGACACTAAAAATAAAATAAAATACTTAAACTCATTAATATAGCATTATATCAACTAATGAGTTAGCCCGAAAAAAAAATTGATAATGATCCTTAAAGTAAAAATAACTATTTAATTTCCTTTCATATAACTTTCAATTATCTATCCTTACCTCTGTTTTGTATAAATACATTGAACTCATACCAGTCTCGAAGATGCGCGAAAGCGACGAAACCGGTCACTAGATATTCCAAATTTGTAGATTAAAGTATCATTCGTCTTTTATTTATACATGGGTTCTTTAAACCCTGTCACATCCGAAACCACGATGTTCAGTATGAGCAAGAAGACATATTGGCACATTAAAATATTTTTTTAGAATTTTATTTTAAAAATTTTTCTTTGTTCTAAATATTTTTTTAAATATGCTAATATGTCTTCTTGCCCATACTGATCATCGTGGTTTCGGATGTGACCGGATTTAAAGAACACCCTGTATAACCTATATATAGTGTCAAAAATTCTTAGAAAATTTAAACCATCCATTATGATAGCTAGGCGAGCGGTTCAGATATAAGTAATTAGTGTTATAATTAAGGAAACAAAGGATTCATAAGAAAAACATTATATTATTTAAATAAAAATAGCTTAATAGTTGTGCGTTCATTTTAATAAACAAATATGCGATTATTGCTCCCAGAATTATGTGTAATTAGGGGTAAGAGTTGATAACCAATCGAACGACCGATTCATGGAATTCATTAGGAATTTTTTCATAGTTTAAGTTAATAACTACAGTTATTTTGCGTTTTTCAATAAAATAAAATTAAATAAAACAATAAATGATATTATCAGAGTTTATTTAAATTACAGAAATCAACAAAGGACGAAGTAAAATATATTTTTGTTGCAGAGGGAAAACATTTTGAGTAGGAAAAATGAAAGTCTAGGATTATATTTACATTTTTTACTTCACAAAAGTCAATCGATGGAAGAGATGAGGAAATGAGGAAGTTGATAGATAGGCAGAATGGTAAATGTCATACAGTGTGTAAAGTGGCCACTTAAATCAGCCAATGACAGGTTATAAGTTCTGTGAATGCCTGTACTTCTACATTCCCTTCTATAAAATGTTCTTCATCTCTATTGTAATATGTTAATATTAACAGCTCTCTAGGCGGTTGAATCCAGTCCTTGTCTACAAAAATTTGAACTAACTAAAAGAGATAGTATGTTTCCAATAAGTATACTAGAGCGAGTTCTCATGCACTGTTTTACGCAACCAGAAACCGTACGAATGCAAGTCTGAATTCACCCATTAATAGGGCGATTCGCTTGCTGAATACAGCTTCTGTGGATAATATGTATATTTTTCTGTACATATCGGCAGTTAAGCAGCTATCTGCTTTCTATTCGTTAACGCCTTCCTTATATTTACAGTCTACATTACATGATGGCTTTAACAACCCTTAATGAAAGGCAAACACAACGAGGAACTTTAGCCCTACGGGAAATTTGATACAATAAATGTTTTCTTGCGCGCGGTAAAAATTGGAGCATTCGACAAAAGTTTCCTGAAAATGCGCGAAAAAAATAATTTTATAAAAACGAACTATTTTGAACGACGTCACTGGTTCATACGAATCCACCAATGATACGAGAGGTATGGAAGATTGCCGATTTGCTCGCCATGAATGGACCAACAGGCAGAACTACTGATTAAGAATAAGCGAAAGAGAACCTCTGACGTCACACGCGAAGTTATTTCAGAAATACGAAACTTTAAAAATCATAGCGCTGATAATACGATATATAAAAATTGAATAAGCTTTGTATTAACAAGTAAATAAATAAAAAAACGCTAAACTTCATCATTGTCAAATAAATAAATATGTCCTAATTTGTTGCAACAGAGAGGGAAACACTCTGTAAAAGGTAATATTGAAGTGTAGGCATTAAAAGGGGTTATGACCTGTAATTAGCAGGTTTTTTTTAATAAGTTAAATAAATCTTTGCGTTCTTAAATCATTTACCAAATATTTCAATTTTGATGGAGATTTTCAACTAGCTGTAAATATAAATGTTATTAAATATTTGTATGTAACCACTTACCGACTTTTCTATGTCTACCGGCTTTGAGACGTACCCATCTCTTCGTCAGGACACCAATCAAACCAATACCAATTAAACTAACGTGGGTTTTGCATGTTGGTTTGCATGTTGGTTTAATTGAGGTCCTGACGAAGAGACGTGTACGTCTCAAAACCAGTAGACATAGAAAAGTCGGTAAGTGGTTACATACAAATATTTAATAACATTTATTAAAATATTTGACAACAAATTGAATGCTTTAAATATTAATAATAGTTGTAAATAACGCACTGATAGAGAATGGAAATTAAGTTGTGGTAGAGTGGGATGTGAACCTTTAAATTTTTGATCCATGAGTCCACGACCGGACCACAACCCAATTTATTCGTTTAAGTGACCTTTTGCTCACTGAATCATTCACCATTCTGCCTATGAATAAACATCCCAAAATTTTCAACTCTTCCATCCGTTGACTTTTGTGAAGTAAAAGAGCTGAATTTTTTATTATGTGGGTGAGATTCATCCGGCTGAACCAATTTACCTACTAGGCAACGCCTGAAAACAATTTTTCGACTGCTTTTTTACCAGTTTATTTATTCAACAATGTTTTGAATGTGTCCAAATGTTTGCAGACAGGCTGGATTTCCTCCCTGAATCTCACCCACTTGATAAAGGTTCCCCCCTTTACTTCAGGTGGAAGAGTTGAGGAAACGTGACCACTTAAACCAGCCAATGACAGATCATAAGACATTCCATAGCTCCTTCTCAAAAATGTTTCCCTCTCTGTAGCACCAAACTTACATGTGAATAACTGGGAGGAAATCCAGCCAGTCTGCGAGCATTTGACATACCGTAAAACGGGGTTAACCCTTATACTGCTAAACAACGATATATCGTTGTTGTTAATCCCTATCATAAAGTTCCAACTAGACTGATGCTGACGTCATAATCCCCAAAAGGGTAAATGAATTCGGGAACTGCTTGTTGCACTTAACCGTCAGTGGTATAAAACATTTTCAAAACATACAAATTACTTATTCGACGGGTTATCATTTAGTTTCGTACCTATTTCAGCCCCACGGAAAATTTAACACAAAAAATGTTTTCTTACGCGCGGTTAAAATTGGAGCATTAAATTGTACGGCAAAGTTTCTTGAAATGAATATAAAATATTTAAATAAAAACAAACTACTTTGAATGACGTCACTTGTTCATATGAATCAAACAATGATAAGAGGATTGTGGAAGATTTCCGGTTTGCTAATCGTCAATGGACCAATTAACAGAACTAACCGAGAAGAAGCGGAAGAGAACTTGCGACGTCACACGCGGGTCAAATGTCAGAAATACAAAAATTTAAAAGATTGTAGCGCTGATAATACGATACATAAAAATTAAAAAAGCTTTGTCTAATAACAAATTTTTTTTAAACCACTAAACATCCTCATTATAAATTTACTTATGATGTTTAAATTCGCAGTGCTTTTAAGAAAAGAGAAACGACTAAACACAGGAAACTTCTAGCTAGTCGGGACCTGAAACAGTGAACTTTTTTACATTGCAAAAACAGTCAAATGAAAAATAAATGAATATTAATAGTTAGTTTTTTAATCACTTATATGATATTTGAAGAAAATAATTGCATTCGGTGTTTTTCCCGCGATTAAACCCGATCCAATAATTAAGAAAATATTGATGTACTTCCGTAATGAATAACTTATTAAATACTTTACTTTTAATATAATAACTCTTATCTAGTGAGGTCCCTATATCACCGGAAAACCCCATAATTAAGAATATAAACAAATAATTAAAGAGCCATAAAACATAAAAATAATTCACCATGGAACCTAATGATTGTCAATTAGAACGTTTGAATATTAAAAAAATCATTTGTTCATTTATTATAATGGGTGCCCACAGCAATGGGAAATTCAAATGTTTTAGCTGTTCATTAGGTAGTAATTATTACTCTACTAACAAAACGTAATTATTACTATATAAACTCTATTCTACAAACAAAACGTAAATGAGGTATATCAGCTCGATATTGATCCAAAAATACTTTAGAAAAAGCTTCTTCGATTTCGTGCTCTTCGTAAGAGTCATATTATAAATTATTATCACTATCACTTAAAAAATGATCGTTATTGTCTAATTCACTTTCGGAATAGGTTTAGCTGCTAAGCCTCCGAGTTTCTCGGTGAGGTACTATTATTTCTTTATCACTTTCACTATCCGTTATCATTTTGAATGATATATTTTGTAAATTTATTCACAATAAAAAGGACGCTTTGCAGAGTAAAATTATTAGTTAGAGTAACAAAGTAAGATTAAAAATATATTTAAATGTAAAAAATATGTAATTTACCTAAGCTGTTTGTAATTTCGGCAACTGTTGTCTATCTCGCTCAATCCATTATGCGTGAACTAGCTATTAGTGAAACGGAATATTTTTCTTAGAAGAGATATCAATTTGTGAGACAGTTGTACAAAAACATTATTTTTTTTAATTAAAATTATATTATAACATCTACCAAGAAATAATATCACTTAGTACATTTACCGGTTACTTTTAAGTTTCAATCTAAATAACTCCCTACAAAAATTTGGACATACTCAAAATATTGTTGATTAAAATAACTTGCATAAAAAATTTAAAGTATTTTTAGGCATTACCTAGGTGAAATAATTTATCCAGGTGAAACTCACCGACATCAATAAATGTTTCAGCTCTTTTAGTTTGCAAAAGTCAACAGATGGAAGAGTTGAGGTAATGTAAAAATAGTCATGAATGTGGATGTGTAAACATACCCCTAAAATAGTGAATATTTTGTAGTGTGTAAAGTGGTCATTAAACCAGCCAATGACAGATCATAAGTCCTGTAAATGCCTAGACTTCCATATTCCCTTCGCAAAAATGTTTTCCCTCTCTGTTGCAACTAATTTCAAGATCTATTTTACACAATTTTTGTTTAGCATGCATTGATGGAAGTGGTAGGTTTGATAATATATAACAGAGCACTTTGCCCCGCAATCAGCAAAAAACTATCATTATTATTTCGTTTCAATAATAACTATTCAAACTATGCGCCTTGAGATTGCTGTACGAGATCAGTTTTGTTTGTTTTTATTTTCAATTAAGAAAGGGTTTACAATCGCTGTACGAAAATTGTCTATTTGCGGCACGAATTGTCTTATCTTGCTCACTCCACTGGGCTTGAATTAGATATTTATGAAATGGAAGATTTTTCTTGGAATTGCTATTAATTTTTAAAACAGTAGTGTGTTTGGAAAACAACGTATTCGATAAAATATTTTTAAAATGTATTAATAATAAGATTTCTGATTAGATTCTTGAAAAACCGCGTAGCAGCGTAAGGGTTAAATTGCACCATCAAGGGTAACATTGCATCAAAAAAAAAAAGTTTTTAGAGACACCTGTTGTCATTGCTACTAGCTATAACTCATTGTTTCTCCAAATATTCAATGGATGTCACTTTTCACTCTTACCTAAGGTTATTTTCCATTCAATATGGTACTTTAGTACTGAGCGATTAGCGGTTTGGGTTGGTTGTGCAGTTTTTATGAATAATTTCTATAGGTAATTCTTATCACATCTTCAACAGTGTGTATCATTCTAAGGTGAGTAAAGTGGTTTCGTATGTTGAATTTTGTCATGTATTTGATTATACCAGTATTTCTTACTAAATTTACCAAAAAATATTAATATTTCCATGTCCATGTGGAATCTATTAAGATACTGAAGGAAAAAAAAAGTGATGCAATGTCACCCCGCCCTAGGGCTTACTTTGCATCATTTTTCAAAAAATTATAGCTTGTATATGAAACTACAAAATATACTTATAACCACAAAAAAGTAAAGGAAATATATTATATAACCATGACATTTATTGTCAAAAACACTACTCATCTCCTCGATGAAAAAAATCATTATAGCTGAAAAGTTATTAAAAAGTGATGCAATTTAACCCCGTTTTACGGTAGTCAAAATATTGTTGGACGTCTTTTCTTTTTATCAGGCCAAAATCTTGACAAAAAATCAGGTTTTTGAGTTGTGGTTGTATTTTGTCGGATGTGCGACATTTTAGAAACTCAGCCTAATTGCAAATTACTTTAAATAATTTCTTATTAAATTTGCAAAGAGAAATACATAATAAAGATAATTTAATGTGTTTCCCAAATGACATTTTACTAGAAATTGGCCTATACTTCAATTTGCCATTAAAATTATTATTGTGGGTATTACCAGAATTCAAATTGTGACCATTGTTCGACAGGATTCAAAGAACAATATAATTACGAGCACAAACAGCCTTTTTTAAATTTTCAAACGAACCACTATGCCGTTTCCAGTAGAGGTAGGTGGAGAGGATATGACGCCATATCACTCTGTCTTTGCATGTAGATGGTGTTGTACAACATGTGCTGAAAAAACCACACCAACCTCAAACTGCGGTAATTGACTAGAGAGATCAACAAATGGAAGAATTGAAGAAATATGGATGTTCAAACATAGGCAAAATGGTGAATGTTACACAGTGTGTAAAGTGGCCACTTAAACCAGCCAATGACAGGTCGTAAGCCCTGTAAATGTCTTGACTTCCATATTCCCTTATTTAAGGTATTCTCCATACCTGTTGTAATTTGTTAATCTTAATGACTCCCGAGGGGGTGAAATCCAGTCTTTTGTCTGCGAACATTTGGGCGAACTCAAATATTGTAATGAAACCAACTGGTCCAAGAAGAAGTTTAAAAATTGAAAAATTGTTTTCAGGCGTTGCCTAGTATGTGAAATAATTTAGTCAGATGAATCTCTTCGCAACAATAAAGGTTTCCGCTCTTTAACTTCACTAAAATCAAAAAATGCAAGAATTAAAGAGATATGGATGTTCAAACATAGGCAAAAAGGTGAATGTTACACAGTGTGTAAAGTGGCCACTTAAACCAGCCAATGACAGGTCATAAGCCCTGTAAATGCCTTGTCTTCCATATTCCCTTATTTAAGGTATTCTCCATCCGTGTTGTAATTTGTTAATTGACTAAATGTTATTAAATATTTGTATATAACCACTTACCGACTTGTATTTGTCTACCGGTTTCGAGGCGTGCCCGTCTCTTCGTCAGGACACCAATTAAACCAACATGCAAAACCCACTATACACCTTCACCATAGTTGTTGTAAAAATATATAAAACCAACACAACATGCATTTTAATGCGTCTCGAAACCGGTAGACATAGAAAAGTCGGTAAGTGGTTGTATACAAATATTTAATAACATTTAGTATTATGTTTGACCACAAAGTTAATGCTTTAAGCTAGGGTTTCCTAGGACAGCGGTGCCCGTATTTTAACGGCCGTAGTGAACGGTGATGCAGTGGACAGCCGTCGTAAAGGTGACTAGAGTGTGGTTTTCTAGGAAAACGGTATTATCAACACCATTTAACACCGTTTAGGAAACCACTCTCTAATCGCCTTTACGATGGCTGTTCACTGCATCACCGTTCACTACGGCCGTTAAAATACGGGCACCGCTGTCCTAGGAAACCCTAGCTTTACATATTAAAAATATGAGATAATGCATCGTGTCCAAGAAATACGAGATCTAGGTCTAGTTCTGGACTCAAAAATGACGTTTCAATCACATATTGATAAAATTACTGAAAAGGCATATAAAATGTTACGTTTTATTATACGCGTATCTAAGCCATTTAAAAATGATCTAACAAAAAAAACCTTTGTTATAGCTCTGTAAGAACCCATCTTGAATTTGCGTCTATCATTTGTAATCCACAATACATCCCTTACTTATATTGACAGGCTGAAGAAAGCGCAAAACAAATTTTTAAAACATTTGAATTTCCGATGCTCTCTTATATTTTCAAATCATGACTTATCTGCACGTTTTCACACACTTATTAACCTTGAAAAAAGGAAATCATTGACACTTTGTATCCCGGAGCCGTGTAAACACGTGATTACATAACCACGCGTTGGGTCCCGGTTCCGCGTTTTCACGTGATTTACCAGCTGTTCAAAAAAATGCATTTTATTGACATCTAGTGACTTTTATTGGTAGTTTTTCGCTGCTGGTAAACTATGTGAAAATACGGGACCGGGACACAACGCGTGGTTATTATCATCACGTGTTTACACGGCTCCGGGATACAAAGCACAAAAAAAGGAGTGAGACGCTGTAGGTATATGTGCGAACATTGCAATGTGGCTCTCCATAAAGGCCAATGTTGGTAAAACTATCATACAAAAATGACTTATTAAATTGTTTAAAATAAATATGAAAAGTTTCAATTGATTTAACTTAGTATTTTCATAATTATGACACTTTTAAGAAACCCCCTACAAAGCATGAAATTTCACAAAAATGGGAAAAATAGGGTAAATTCTATGTGTATTTGTCCGGTGCTTAAAGTGTCAAATTATATAACATTTTGATAATGAAATAAAAATAAAGAACTACAAAAAATGTCTATTTTTTTTTTTTACGGACTTTGTCCATTTTTAATAGGGATAAATATTACAATATAAGAACAGTTAACATCATTAAAAAATAAGAAAAGAAGCACTGAAAAACATAAAGGAAATCAAGACAAGATCTGGACTGGACTGGTTATTAGTCATATCTGATGGAAAATTGTGCTTTATTTATTTATTTTATTTAATAGCATAATTATACATTTTTACAATTTAAAAAAAATTCACTTGTTATATTTTTACTTAAAACTAAAATCCCACCAAGCCACTTTTTGTAGCTTGTTGGTGAAGATTATATTTATACTGACTTAATAATATTATTTACATTTATAAAAACAATGAATAACATATAAAAATTAACAGCCGGAAAGATCAGAATAAACATGTTTATACAAATAATAATATATAAATTTATTTTTTAAATACAAGAAAATATATGAAAAAATATAATATTTACACCTAAGCTACTATTCATATATAAACTCTTGATCGAGTAGCCACTCTCGTCTAAGAGGTAGATTTTAAAAAATGGGGCGAATTTGACCCACCACCGAAATTGCAATGTGGCTCTCCATAAAGGCCAATGTTGGTAAAACTATCATACATTTAACCTTGTATTTTCATAATTATGACACGTTTATGGAACCCTTCACAAAGCAAAAAATTTCACAAAAATGGGCCGGGCACAGGGTAAATTCCATGTGTATTCGGCCGGTGCTCAAAGTGTTAATAGACGTCACTTTCTTTTAACATCGAAGAAATTGACTTTTTTAATACATTGCTTGACATATGAATCAACATAAATGCATAAAATCAGCTTTAAAACTAAAAAAAACTCAAATAAACCTAATTATTAACGACGTTCTTACAAGGTTACATCATTTTGCAAAAACGTTAGAGATGGGACAAATTGATCAATGTAAATTGATCGAATAAAAAAATAATTCGATTGATAATGTTCACGAGAAAGTATCAATGTCTTATTTTTTGGTGAATAATTATATTAAACTGGCCACTTAAACCAGCCGATGACAGGCCATAAGCCCTGTAAATGCCTAGACTTTCATATTCATTCAGGCATTTTTACAACCATCCGTCAAACTTTGTTGTCAAACAAAATTGCCAAACAAAGAATGAATTAATGTTTTATTTTTAAAAAAATGTTAACTGCTGAAGTGCTGAAAACATTGCTTAAAACAATGATTAAACTAAATTTTTATTTTTATTTTTTTTTATTAAGAAAAACAACAGCAATACAAAAAAATATACACAACATTATAAGAAATACATAAAATAAAGCCAAATCAGTTTTCCACATAAATACAATTATAAAAATCCAGTTCAGTTAAATATAATTTATAGAAGTGCATGTGTGCGAGTTTTTTTTTGTGTGAGGATGCGTGTGTAAAAAAGTGGAGTGTGGTTTTGGTAGGTATGTGAATATGTGCGTGATTGTATATGGGTGTGAGGGTAGGTTTAAGGACAGGGTAAGTGTGTATTTGATATGAGTGAATAGAAACAATTTAAATTTATAATGTAAAAATATATTGTTTTTTTTATAACGAAACATAATTTTTTTCAAATAATAGTTTTTTAATTTTGGTTTTAAAAGTGAGTTTACTGCAGTTAAATATGTCTATGTTATTGAAAAATAAATTATAATTACGCGTCAAGCGAATCAGAGGAGAGTTCTGTGCATAGTTGGTGCGAACTGTGGGTACATGGAAAAGATATAGATTCGAGTGACGGGTGCGGTAGCCAGGTACGTTAAGGGCCAACTCAGAAACCAGAACAGGACTATTGAGACGTCCATTAAGAATGTCATGTAAAATCCCCATATCTAATAACAAACGACGATCCTCAAGACTAAGTATATTATGTTTATGACAAGAAGTTTTATAGTTAAGGTCCGTAAATCTGGATCTCCAATTGAGATGTCTCAAAAATGTTTTCTGAATATTTTCAAGCCTTATCTTGCGTATGGAATACTGGGGAGACCACACAGAGGAGGCATATTCAAGGAGACTACTTAAATAGATAATTAACTGAAGAAAAAACATTTCTTTTTTTTTATATGAAAGAAGGTGATCCTCTTTTATTTCTTCTCTTAAGATAAACAAAGAAATATATGAATTTTTCAATAATTTCATGAAATTCTATGGTCATGATTTATCATACCACAGTCTATATATATATAAAAAGCAATGTTTGAATGGTTCTCCTCGATGGACTCCGGATAACTACTGGACCGATTTACGAGCGGTTTTCAGATAAATGTACGTCTTTGCCGCGAGAAGGTTTAAAGTTCATAAAATCTTCAATTTATTAGATCAGTACAAAAAAGTTAGGAGCGCAAATGTTTTTTTTATTCATCACCAGGGTTGCATTCGCCGAGAATGCGCATACAAAAAAATGAATGAATGTTATTTTTTTTCTGTTTAAAAAAGTTTGTTTTTGAATATTTACAGACAGCATTAGTTTTTTTATGGATCCCAGTCATATTATTTCATTGGATTCCTTATATTTTCTACCTATTTATTTGATTTTACTGGATTTTTGGTTATACTAAAATAATATCAACTAACATTCGATACATTTTTGAAAATCGGATTCCTGACTTAAATGCATCCCAGTAGCTCAATCACAAATAACTATCGACGTGCTTAAAAACATGTTAAGCATTTGAGCGATCACAATGAACGATAATAAAAATGCTTAAGTTATCGCAGTCATAAGTCAACGCGTGTGTAATCTCTAAGTCAACGCTCGTGTCGGTTTGTTTTTTGTTTTCCTCGTAAATAAATGCAGTTCACTGGAGAAAAATCGGCGTTTACTATAAAAATAACACAATATATTGCATTTGCAAAATAGTAAGGAATATCTAATACAAAAAAGTGAAAATTAAATTACAATTACCATAACGACTGCTTTATTTGACATTTGGCTGGCCGACCGTCGGCTAAATGCAATAAATAGCGTTATAAACAATTAAAAAAATAGCAGTTTTGGAATTTTTTCCATATTTACACTGGTGAAATTAAATATGTGATTGCGCAGCAGGATTATACGTCGCGAAACGTAAATATTTTGACATTTAATATTAGGTGTTCACGGACGTTCCATTGTGATCGCGAATACGATAAACAACTATGGTGAAAAAATGTTATCACGTCGCTTATTAGCACATCGATAGTTATTTGTGATTGAGCTACTGAGCAGAGTTTGACATTTGCTAAAAGAATTCTTTATATGAATATAATTGATCATTTTATGTCTTGGAATTTAAACATAAACAAGTACTTGGGTACCTACTTTAATTCAGTATTTTTTTTTAATATCTATTACTTTTAGATTTGGAATTCAATCATAAACAAATACCCACTTATCAATGAAAAGTTAAAACATATTTTTTACGTTTATCCGAACGGTTTTACTACAGATATTTTAGTAAATTTTTGTAAGTATTCTTAATTATGTTTAATCTGAAGAGGAAACGCGGTCCGACTTTTCTTCATACAAACGTATTCACGTATTTTCTCTCTGAATTGTGGCACTAGGGAAATGGTTTTTTACAATAACAACAACAAACTATTACGCCGTTTCCCAGTAAGGCGAGGCAGAGAGGATAGAACGCCACATCACTCAATCTTTGCATTCAGATTTCGCTTCCTCTACATTCATACATCTTCTCATGCACGCGCGCCAATTATTCCGACTTTTGCCATATCCATCATTAAGTATTTGTTGAATTTGGTCATGCCATGTCTTTCTCGGTCTTCCTCTATTTCTGCATCCATGAACATTCGCATTGCATATATTTTTAGCCGTTCTTTCGTTGTCCATTCGCTCTACATGTCCAAACCAGTCCAGAGCTCTTTTTTACAAAAATAAAATATTTTCAAAAATCTGCTCATAACAACAACAACAACAAACCATCACGCCGTTTTCCCGTAGGGGTAGGCAGAGAGGATAGAACGCCATAGCACTCTATCTTGGCATACAGACCTCGCTTCCTCTACATTCATACATCTTCTCATGCACGGGCGCTAATTATTCCGACTTTTGCCATATCCATCATTAAGTATTTGTTGGATTTGGTCATGCCATGTCTTTCTCGGTCTTCCTCTATTTCTGCATCCATGAACATTCGCATTGTATATATTTTTAGCCGTTCTTTCGTTGTCTATTCGCTCTACATGTCCAAACCAGTCCAGAGCTCTTTTTTACACATATAGATATTTACAATTGACGTGTCCCTATATTGTTTCATTTTTTTAAAAATGCGCACACCTGTTTATCAAAGTTCTCTGTCCTCACTATGCATTTAAACCGAATCACAAAAATTATAATGTTTACGTACGTATCTAATTTGGACTAAATAACATTATTGATATCAAACTTCCGATTGTGTACATTTAATCTATATACGAGTATGTACTGATATCAAGCAAAAGCAAAGCATTGCCGGGTTCAGCTCGTATTATATATTTGGAAATAACCGGGAATCACTTTTTACCAATACTAAACAATTCATTTCATTAACTCTTGTGTGGCTGTGATGTCTCACTAGTCGACATAAGACTTGATATATCTCTCTTATTTTTTTAAATTATGAATTTACATTTTTTGTAATCTTCAATTGGACATTTTCACACCCGATTTAGAAAATAAAATTTGTGTAATTATACTCAATGTTGATACAAAAAAAAATTATCCTTGCTACGCGAAGAATGAATGTCCGCTAATTCAGCAACACATCAATACAGATACTTTATACAAGAGAGAGCACGAAGATAGTCATAACAAGGAAGACAGAGACGCTGTTCTTCGGCGGGTGTTATCTTAAACAGATTCAGTCTTTAGTCTGTTGATGACATTGATGGGGGACGCACGCACGTAACATGAGTGGCGTGTTTGTGATTTTTAATTTATTTTGCTAAAAGGCTTAATTATATATTTTTTCGCATAAATTATCTGAAAAAAAAAAATTTAAAGTGTGTCTCCATGTTTTTTTTCTTTTTAAATGCCTGAACTTTAAAATATTCCGTCTTTTATTAGTGGTAACACGATGTTACATCACCGCGCGTAAAGGGATTATTTACCACAGTCTTTTAAGAGTTAAGGTCGTTCCCCACATGACTACATGAAATTTCTCGATTTGGTCATCTAGCGGCAAAAATTATAAACTTTCAGAATTAACCCAAAAATGAAACCATTTTAAGGTCAATCTAGTTTGGCTGTGTTTTCAAAGATGTCTGATTAAGTCACCGTAGCTTAGAGTATATACATCTGTATATGTATGTACTCTAAGCACCGTAATGACCAATTACTGAACAATTCATTTCAATATGGTCGTTCCCCACATGTTTAGACGACATAAAATTTCTCAATTTGGTCATCTACCGGCAAAAAATATAAGCTTTCAGAATTAACCCAAAAATGAAACCATTTTAAGGTCGATCTGGTTTGGCTGTGTTTTCAAAGATGTCTGATAAAGTCACCGTAGCTTAGAGTATATACATCTGTATACGTATATACTCTAAGCATCGTAATGACCCTCAAGGTTATTTATGTAAAATAAAACACCGTGACGCAAACGTTTTGAATTTTTTTTTCTCAAATAAACTGAACACAAGATAATCGCCACCTTTTCTGACAGTTCATTGAATGTTTTCCAAGCTTAAACGTAAGAAAAAGGCATCCAATACATGTTTGTGTTTTAGAAATATACCTAAAAAATTAATAAAGTTACAAAATACATCTTACTGCACATGTCATAAAGTGACAAAATACATTTCACCGCACATGTCATAATACATCTTACTGCACATGTCATAATGTGGCAAAATACATTTCACCGCACATGTCATAAAGTGACATAATACATTTTACTGCACATGTCATAAAGTGACAAATACATTTCACCGCACATGTCATAAAGTGACATAATACATCTCTACTGCACATGTCATAAAATAATTTTACACTGTTAGACTTAACTCTAATGGACCAGTGAACTTTCCATATATTTGAAAATTATGTGTAGGGTTATCAATAAAAGTACAAAAAAGAGAAGGAAAAAAAGCATAATTGGAAGTTGTTAAAAAATTTAAATTAAAGAATAAAAAAAGCTATTTAAAAGTTTGTAGTATTTACAAATGGAAATAATATTAAAAATGAAGAAAAAAAAATGTAAAGGTAATTAAAAGGTAAGAATCAAAATAAAGAATGAAAAACATGCTCAGATATAAAAAATAAAAAAACATTTTCAAAAAGGAAAAACACAAATATACACATACATATTTTATGGGATTCAAAGAAACAATGAGAAGAATTTTAAAGTTATTTCAACAGAGAGCGAAAACATTTTTGAGAAGGGAATTTATTTATTTATACATCAACGGTTCAAAGAACCTTTTACAAAAAAATAATAAATTACAGAAATAATCGCAGCAGTGCACAATAACCATGTAGTACACAGTATGCAATAATAGAATAATTCAAATTTACAATTTAGTAAACATATAATACAAAAAGTAAAAAAGAAACATAACATTTCTTAATAAAGCTAGCAATAACCATGAGAAAATCTTATATACTAAATATAAATATAACACAGTAAAGTTGAGAATAACTAGATAATAATAATAAAAAAATGAATACAACATTAGTACTTAAAAAATAAAAGTTTTTTGAGCAATAAAAAATATAAAAAAAAGTTAAATTACTAAATAATACCTCTATTTAGTGAAATCATCATCATCAGTTGGTTGGAAGAAGTTGCCATTTGGCAATAAATCCACCAATGTACGATTTAAAATGATGTCTAACATGTTAAATAAAGAAATAAAAAATCCACAAAAAGACACAAAATCATTAACTTTAACTATCATATATCTACCAGTTAAATAACTATGAAACCAATCCAGCATATAGCCTCTAACTCCTAACAAATCTAACTTCTTTACCAAAATTTTATGAGAAACCTTGTCAAAAGCTTTACTAAAATCAGTGTAAATCAAATCTACTTGACATTTTTTATTTAAAGCATTAATTATATAATTTTGGTAAATAATCAGATTTGTTAGAATTGATTTGCCGAGAGTATAACCATGCTGAACTGGTGATAATGCATGTCTTATTTGAGAAATTATTTTATCAAGTACAAGGCTTTCAATGTAAGATTGTAGTAAATGGAGATAGTTTGAAACAGGTCGAAGAATTTGTATATCTGGGTAGTATGTTTACTAGAGATGGAAATATGGACAAGGATATTGAAAGGAGGGTTAGTGCCGGTAACAGAGTTAATGGTGCCTTAAAGTCTGTCGTAGCAAATAAGTGTCTATCGCAAGAGGCTAAATTAGCAGTTCATAATGGAGTTCTGGTACCAACCCTAATGTATGGAAGCGAAGCATGGAGTTGGAAAAAAAGGGACGAAAGTAGACTGAATGCTGTTGAAATGCGATCCCTCAGGCGAATGTGCGGAAAAACAATGTATGATAGGTGCCCTAATGTCGAAATTAGAGCAGAATGCAAGGCTGAGTTAAGCATTATCGACAAAATTAAGAAAGGTGTTTTGCGATGGTTCGGTCATGCGGAGCGAATGAATGATGAAAGAACGGCTAAAAAGATTTATGATGCGAATGTGTCTGGTTGTAGAAGTCGAGGAAGGCCGAGAAAGACATGGCATGATCAAGTCCAACAAATTCTTGAAAGTGGTCATGTGAAAAGTCGGAATAATCGACGTGCGTGCATGAGAAGATGTATGAATGTGAAGGAAGCAAAGGAAGTGTGCCAGGACAGAGTGGTGTGGCGTTCTATCCTCTCTGCCTACCCCTCCGGGGAAATGGCGTGATGGTTAGTTAGTTAGTTAGGCTTTCAAATAGTTTTGGAATAGTTGATTGAATGCAAATAGGTCTATAATTTTTGATATCATTTTTATTACCCTTTTTAAATATTGGAGTCGGAAAACTTGTTTTCCATAGATTCGGAAATAGGCCTACAGACAATGACAAATTAAACAAATATTTTAATGGAAAACTTAATTCATGTACACAATTATATATGATGTTTTACGAATATCTAATGATTTTATTTTACTAATTATATTTGAAACAGAGATATCACAACTCGTTATATCTAGACATTCTTTCAGAGAAAAGTGTGGCAAGTTATCATTTTTTTTTTACATTTTTTTTGCACCACAACAGGCCAGGAGGCCTAATTACAGTGGTGAATTACATCACAGAGCACCCAGGCTTGAGAAAAATCACATTTTATTTTTTTTTGTGTTCTCACCGGGAATCGAACCCGGAACCTTCCGTGCGTGAGTCAAGCGTCTTGACCACTACACCACGGAGACCGTGCTCAGATCATCTGGAGCTTCGTCATGAACTTCACCAAACAGTTGCAAACAAATTTACAGTGTCTTGCATATTTTCGCGTGTTGTGAATAAGACATGGACGTCGGTATATTTGAATCATGATTCTTTAAGGATTTAACATAATTCCAAAAAAATTTGTTATTTGACCGTATTGAATTTTCAACATCACATATATATTTACTATAACATTCAACTGATAGTTTGGCACACCCTTTTCTAATATTTTGAAACATAATATAATCTGCAATACGTCGCGTTTGTTTATACATTTTATGTGCTAACTTTTTACTACAAACCAAATCGATTAGCTCCTTTGAAAACCATTTGGGGTACTCAGAAGGATTATATATTATGTTCCTAACGTAACAAATTCGTCTATGATATTATATACAGAAGCATAGAACTTTTTACACTTAATGTTAATATCATCATGAGAATCAAAAAATGACCAATCCGTACTTTTAAGCTTATCACAAATTTGAGCGTAGTCAGCTTTAGAAAAATTACGTGAACTTGTCATCTGTTTTATATTGTTTCTATTAAAAATGTTCATTAATTTGTACTACATATAAGTACTTACATAACATGTAAGTAATGTAATTATAAATGACTATTTTTTTTTTAGGTTCTGTGAAAATCAACTCAAACAACAATTATTACTAACCACGCGATATACGTAGCTTTATTCTACACTATTTTAATAGAATACTAAACTTGTACAAAAGTTTATTAACACATACCACAATGACATTCAGCAGATATTTTCATTATGATCTGTCATTGACAGTACTGTCAAGAATTGAGCACTGGCCGATTTCTTTTAAAATGAATAATGCCTAAAACGGCCACTGCGAACGCCACCTGTCCTATGTGATACATAATATGTCAACGGTATCCCATCAATGAAAAAGAGTCCTTACCTACGAATCATTTAAAATTTTGTGAATTAACAAACAATTTCGTTCTAAATTTAATTTAGTCGCTTTGACAGACAGCACAAAATAAGTAATACTGTTCGCAACACCTTGTTCTACAATTTATTATAATCTCTGTTTACAGCAAGTCTCACGTTTCCAAAAGTACGAGCACACCAAATATTGTATAATGTATTTCATGATTTGCTTTTCATTTTGGGTAATTTTTTGGCACTTTTTCGTCTGTTTTACGCGATGTGTTCAAATAGCTACGCTAAGCGATAAGGATATCCTCTCTTGGGAGAACTTTGTCCTTTGCGGCACACAGATTTCATACAAATATCGGGATCTAGAGGTAGCATGCGTGCAGCCGAGAAGTTGGATCCCAACAACGTACGATTTTCCTATTCCGATTGAATTAACAATCCAGTTCTGCGTGGCATCGGTCAATGAAGCACCCTTTCATGTATACATAATAACAAAAAACTATACGTCGCCACCTGATTGGCTGGATCAGCCTGCAGTTGCCCAGCTCCAAATTGGCTCATCGCAGGAAGAAGGTTATCTTTCACTCGAGCAAAACGTACAAGCACATGTCGAAAATGTTCCTCCATATTTTCAAGTAAGTAAACTCATCAATGCTTTGAATATGTCCAAATATTTTTGTGAACCGGCTGGATTTCCTCCCAAGATCAAAATTATATTTAAAAAAAATAATAAACCGTTCAACGGGCTTATGGAAGCCTTAACAGATTGGCATCAATGAGTATATATATGTTATAACACTTAATCTAAATAATCCTAAAATATTGTACGTAAATATGCAAAAAATAGCCAGCCATAGAAAAGTGAAACTGAGATAATAGCACCTTTGTGACAAGAGTGAATAATCAAATCTACACAACAGTTGGAATATTTTTGACTTAAACAAATGATAAACTGATAGCTGATAAATGATAAACTGATAACTGAAAACTGATAAACCGTGGTTATTCAACATATACATGGATAAATGTATGAAAGAATTGAAAAGTATGGATGTGGGAGCGAAAATGAGTAACCTAATTGTCAGTTGCCTTCTGTACGCCGATGACGCAGTCCTCCTAGCTGACAGCGAAGAGGAACTGCAATCCTTGGTTACAAAGGTTTACGAAGTGTGCAAGGAGTGATTTGCTAATGAATGTGCAAAAGTCGAACGTCATGGTCTTTGAAAGAAATGTAACTATGACTGAATGTAAGATTGTAGTAAATGGAGATAGTTTGAAACAGGTCGAAGAATTTGTATATCTGGGTAGTATGTTTACTAGAGATGGAAATATGGACAAGGATATTGAAAGGAGGGTTAGTGCCGGTAACAGAGTTAATGGTGCCTTAAAGTCTGTCGTAGCAAATAAGTGTCTATCGCAAGAGCCTAAATTAGCAGTTCATAATGGAGTTCTGGTACCAACCCTAATGTATGGAAGCGAAGCATGGAGATGGAAAAAAAGGGACGAAAGTAGACTGAATGCTGTTGAAATGCGATCCCTCAGGCGAATGTGCGGAAAAAAATGTATGATAGGTACCCTAATGTCGAAATTAGAGCAGAATGCAAGGCTGAGTTAAGCATTATCGACAAAATTAAGAAAGGTCTTTTGCGATGGTTCGGTCATGTGGAGCGAATGAATGATGAAAGAACGGCTAAAAAGATTTATGATGCGAATGTGTCTGGTTGTAGAAGTCGAGGAAGGCCGAGAAAGACATAGCATGACCAAGTACAACAAATTCTTGAAAGTGGTCATGTGAAAAGTCGGAATAATCGACGTGCGTGCATGAGAAGATGTATGAATGTGAAGGAAGCAAAGGAAGTGTGCCAGGACAGAGTGGTGTGGCGTTCTATCCTCTCTGCCTACCACTCCGGGGAAATGGCGTGATGGTTAGTTAGTTAGTTAGTTAGTAAACTATGAATACATTCTTCTTCTTCTCTTAGTGCCCTGTCAGGTATCCCCAACGTTGGCAATCACTCTGGCAAAAGTCTTCCTGTCTTGTGCTGCCCGGGAAATCTGATCCACGGTCCTGAAGCCAGTCCAGTCTCGTATATTTCCCAGCCAGGACATCTGTCTTCTTCCAGCCCCTCTGTGACCCTCAATCTTGCCTTTCAAAATTAAATGAAGCAAGTGGTACCTTTCTCCACGCATTATATGCCCCAGATATGAAATTTTACGAATTTTTATGGTGGTTAAGAGTTCTCTGTTCGTTCTAGCTTGACTTAAGACTTCTGAGTTCGTTATTAGGTCTGTCCAAGATATCTTAAGCATTTTGCGATGCGACCACATCTCAAAAGCCTCCAGCCTATTCATAGTGTTCACTTTTAGAGTCCAAGTCTCACAGCCATACAACAATACAGACCACACATAACATTTTACCAATCTTTGCCTTATTTTCAAATTGAGATTAGCATTGCAGAAAAGGGATTTCATTTTATTAAAAGCAGCTCTTGCTGTCTCAATTCTGCATTTAATTTCTATATGTGGGTCGAGGGTCTCTGTTAGAATGCTGCCGAGGCATTTAAATGAATACATTATTTTTTTTAAATATTACAAGCAAGAATCTTATTATGTATTTGACCAGTTTTTATGGTTTTTAAAGTACCATAAGATTTTATTGGCGCTGTGGGCGTTTTCTGCATATTGAGACATGTTGTTTTTGTGATCGAAACTATTTTCAGAAGGTGATCGTTCCAGTTTTTTTGTACAAAAACGGTCTGGCTGTTTTTAGCAGAACATAGAATTAACCTTACGGCACCCGATAACACCAATATCACATTTTTTATTGTGAACAGGCTGCTTTCTGCATAACTACGTTCAATTATGAAATGATTTAGGCGGACATAGCAAGTGTATCATCGCGAGTCTGGAGTGACAACCGCTTGCTTCTTGAATGGTTGCCTTTGCTGTGGGAACACATCGACAGTGCCGTTTAATGAGATTTTGTTCACTGTTCTGAGGATTCTTGGCAGGGGGGAAAAGAATCCGATGTTGGTTGTATAATTTCCCATAACAAAGACAGCATTGGTTCGCATTTTTCCCAAATTTTAAACCAACTGAAATAAAAGGAAGCATAAAAATTAAAAATTTGTTTTAATACTTTGCCTAGAAGATAACATGCTTCAGTCAGATGAATCTCACCCACATTTAAAAATATATATTTACATTAATACACACTTTTCCGTTTTAATTTTAATTTTATTTATTTTTACAATTAACTTAAATCCCAGCAAACCACTTTCTTTAGCTTGTTGTTTAAGATTTACAATAATAATAACTTATTTAATATTACCTAAATTTATAAAAATAATGAATTTTTAAAAGCCGGAAAGATCAATAATATAGATACAAACAAATTGCTTTTATTTTTCACATGCAAAAAATTAAAAATTATATTCTTTACGCATAAGCTATACTTTTATAAACTTTTGACCGAGTAGCCACTTTTTTATTTTCTTGTTACGTTGTGTGTTAAATTGAAGTTCTTTTGGTAATAAATTAAAACTACTAGGTACTAAATAATTAAGAGTTCTATTTTCATACTTACCACATATTTTTGGTACTACTAAACCATATTATACGTGAAGCCTGTATCATTTGAGAGGAGTTTTGATTAGTAAATCCTAATTAGTTTACCGCTCTTTTCCTCCAAAAAGAAACCGGATGGAAAAGTTAAGGAAATGTAGATGTTTAAATATGGGCAGAATAGTAAATGTTATACAGCGTGTAAAGTGGCCACTAAAACCAGCCAATAACCGGTCATAAGCCCTATAAACTCCCTTCATAAAATGTTTTGCCTCTCCGTTGAAATAAATTTAGGATTTTTTGTTTTATAGGTATGGATGACTTACGATAAGTATAAGGTGCGAGATAAGGCGGATGGATTTTTCCCGGATTTACAGTTCATTTACATTGATACATTTTATGAATCGACTATAACATCTACAACTACTTCAACTACCGCCGCAGAGAAATCTACAACGACTTCAACTAAGCCTTCAACGACTACTACAGGAACTGATGTGACGTCAGAAGAACCACCAACGACTACTAACGAACCCGCAGTGACTGCGACTGAAGTTACAAAAAGCACAACGAAAACAACGGCACAGACTACCAAAAAGACAACGACTGTAGAAGTTGTGCCTGAAGACGATTACGTCTTCCCGGAATCCGATAAAAAAGAATTTGATGATTATGCAGACGTAGAACCAGCAGAAAAACCGAAGAAAGCTTTATTTGCATGGTTCTCCAAGTTTTTCGATGATTCTACCAGGTCTCCGATATTCCAAGTGCTCTGCGAATCCCAGATTGATGTAGAATTTTGGAATATTGTGGCCATTGGCAGTTTTGTTATCATGATATTGCTTTTGGTACCGTTATACCTTGTGACCGTTCGAATGAGAACATTAGATTTATTCTAACCCTTTTCTGAATTTACCTAAAGTCCTTAAAATATACAACAATGTTTGATTATGTCCAAATGCTTGCAGACTGGCTGGATTTCCTCCCTAGGAAGTTGTTCATATTTAAATTTATTTCAACAGAGAGGGAAAATTTTTGAGAAGGGGATATACAAAGTCTAGGTATTTACATGGCTTATGACCTGTCATTGGCTGGTTTTGAGATTTGAGGAAATGTGGATGTTCAAACATGGGCAGAATGGTGAATGTTACACAGTGTGTAAAGTGGTCACTTAAACCAGCCAATGACAGGTCATAAGCCCTGTAAATGCCTAGACTTCCATATCCCCTTCTCAAAAATTTTCCCTCTCTGTTGAAATAAATTTAAATCCTTAAAATATAGCTTGATTAGAATGACATTTGTCAGAAAAAGAGACGACATAACTTTGTAGTAACGTCTCAGGAGTTATTTATATTCTCCGATATTCCAAGTGCTCTGCGAATCCCAGACTGATGTAGAATTTTGGAATATTGTGGCCATCGGCAGTTTTGTTACCATGTTATTGCTTTTGATACCTTTGGTACGTTATACCTTGTGACCGTTCGAATGAGAACATTAGGTTCAATCTAATCCTTTTCTGAATTTACCTAAAGACCTTAAAATGTAGCTGGATTAGAATGACATTTGTCAGAAAAAGAGACGACATAACTTTGTAGTAACGTCTCAGGAGTTATTTATATTCTCCGATATTCCAAGTGCTCTGCGAATCCCAGACTGATGTAGAATTTTGGGATTTTGTGGCCATTGGCAGTTTTGTTACCATGTTATTGCTTTTGATACCTTTGGTACGTTTTACCTTGTGACCTTTCGAATGAGAACATTAGGTTTAATCTAATCCTTTTCTGAATTTTCCTAAAGTCCTTAAAATATAGCTTGATTAGAATGACATTTGTCAGAAAAAGAGACGACATAACTTTGTAGTAACGTCTCAGGAGTTATTTATATTCTCCGATATTCCAAGTGCTCTGCGAATCCCAGACTGATGTAGAATTTTGGAATTTTGTGGCCATTGGCAGTTTTGTTACCATGTTATTGCTTTTGATACCTTTGGTACGGTATACCTTGTGACCGTACGAATGAGAACATTAGGTTTTATCTAATCCTTTTCTGAATTTTCCTAAAGTCCTTAAAATATAGCTTGATTAGAATGACATTTGTCAGAAAAAGAGACGACATAACTTTGTAGTAACGTCTCAGGAGTTATTTATATTGACACACGAAAAATCATTTGTACCTGCCATGTTATTTTTTTTTAAATTCATTACTTGACTCATAAATCAACAAAAATATATGAAATCAGCAATGTTTGAGTATCTCCAAATGCTTGCAGACTGGCTGGATTTCCTCCCTAGGGAGTTATTCATATTTAAATTTACCTTAACAGAGAGGGAAAACATTTTTGAGAAGGGAATATGGAAGTCCAGGCATTTACAGGGCTTGTGACCTGTCATTGGCTGATTTAAGTGGCCACTTTACAAACTGTGTAACATTCGCCATTCTACATATGTTTGAGCTTCCAAATTCATATTCCCTTCTCAAAAATATTTTCCCTCTCTGTTTTCGGAAACAGAGTTTCATGATTGAATGAAAAAACTGATAAAATCGATTTGATCAGTGATCAGTAATTTCTCACCACTAATGACAATTATTTGACAGCTGTCATTCTAATCAAGCTGTATTTTATTTAAACTACTATAATTATGGAGAGATTGAAATTTATTGTTTGTTCATTATCATTAACATGATTTTTCTCTATGGACCCAGTATTCCCTTTCTACATCTAATGGTGCATAGGTTACTGCATTGGTATTCCAACCGCAGCGTACCTTAATATTTTTTGTTACATGAAGGTAAGATGATCAGTCTTCCGCAACAGGTGCCAATCGAGGGACTAAGAAATATTCTAGTGTACATTCGCGGAGACTTGGCCGCTGTGCGCGTGCAAACCACGAGCCCACTGCGTGATATCGCATGATTGGCCCATTTCACACCACGGTAAAAATCTACACGGCATGAAAAAATATAATACGATGGATCGATATTTTCATTGTTTTACAATTATTTATTTATTTCATGCTCGGCAAACGCAATAACCAGTACACCATGAGACCGACTAATCTGCAGTCGATTTTCTTTTGCAAAATTTTTACCCGAGAGTACGCGCTAAATTTAATTAATGATTTTGATAAAATTGTCGTTAAAATCTCTTTTCTTAAGTTTTACTATATTATTTGAATCAAGTTATGGTCCGGTGGCTATTGTTGGAGACTCACTAATCAGAGGTCCAAGGTTCGAACCCCACTCTACCTCAACTCGATTTCCATTTTCTAATAGTGAAATATTTACAACTTGTTGAAAATGGTCACCAAATTTGAAATATTTGGGTAATTTATAAGAACGCTAATACATTTTTTTAATGGTATATTAACCGTGACAATTTTATTGATATTTTTATTAAAATTATTAACTGTGAAGTTTTATAAAAAAAAAACGAAAAACATAAATATTATCAAATTTAAATAAGTACAAACGAATGCTTAGTTATTAATAGTACATTTTTAATTTTATATTTTTGCTTCAATTTTTATTATTATCGGTGTAATGGCCATCGGTTCGAATTCGTCACGGCAGTGACATCTGTTGAGAAAAGATGAAGTCAACCGAAAAGGATAACGTATTTGATTAGTTAATCAAATACGTAGTTTTAATGGGCGTCGATAGATGGCTCGCCTGGTCTTCCGTCACTGCACACGGGCGGAAATACATTAAAAATTATCGTTGCAAATTTCGCCATATTGGGCACGCCACTGGGTTTTTGTAATCTCCTTTAAATCTTCGAAATAATCGCGAAGGTGTTAAAACTCAGAGTCAACAGTCAATCCATCTCCTAGGAAGTGACCAGGAAGACGAATTGGATGCAGACCAGGACTTCGGGATTGCCCAGGTCAGTTGTATTCAATTATCTTTGACGGATTTCCTGTCGGTTGGGTTCGAACTGTTGGCCATTATTATATAAATTAACTTTGATTGTTACTTAAGAATCGAAACTGCAAAACAAGAAACATGTATAGCTTGTGAATGACATAACATTATACAATCGGTATGTTTTCTAATTTATGTTTATGTTTAATTTTTTAATTGTTAATGTTTTATTTTTAAATTAATATATATGCTTCAATTTTTCACATTATCGGTTCCTATGTTTTCTAATATATATTTAGTTTATAGTTTTTCTAGTATTTAGTTATAATTTTTTAATATTACTATTATTATTTGAATTGTTTAAGCATCTTTTGATGAAAAATAAACCCATGTAAAATAAAGGTCCTTCCGAAACACAGGAATTTTCTGTCTAGTCTGGACCTAAAACAGAGATCCTCTGTGTATTTTAAAACTGTGAAATAAATAAATAAATAAATTAATTAAATAACAACAAATAAATTGAGATACGTAGATACATCTTTGATATTGGATGGTAGATGATTCCACAGCCGAGCCGCATGGACACTATAATATAAAAAAATATAGAGTCATTATGAGGAGAAAGATTAATTGAATGCAGTTATGCAGAAAGCAGCCAGCCATGGAAAAGTGAAACTGAAATAATAGCACTTTTGTTAAAAGAGTAAATAATCTAATCTACACAACGGTCGAATGTTTTTTTATTTTGACAAATGATAAATAATGCATTTGTTCGTTTTTTAAAATACAAAAAAAATATTACGTATTTGACCAGTTTTAATGATTTTTAAAGTCTGTATATGTATATATAAAATATACATATATATATATATATATTATTATTGTTATATTATAATTTAAAAGCATTAGTTTCCAAAAATTCAGAATGGAAATATTCTGCAAAAGCATTACAAATATTCTGACCGCCAATTACCAAATTATCTTTGTAGGACATTTGAAGAGGCACATCACACCCAGCTCGCTTGGACTTGACAAAAGACCAGAAAAAAATAGGTTCTCGGTTAGTGTTATATTCAGCAGTTGAGATAAAGCGTTTTTGTCTTTCCCTCAGCAAAGAAAAAGTATGATAATCAGACGCTTGAGAGTACTTTTTCCATTTTTTGAAAAAAAAAATCTGAAATTAACTTAATTAGCGGTCGAGTGTATCATGGAGGATATCGGCAATTATAATTTGCGAGACGCTTGGGAACAAAATTGTTAATAACACCATTTAGAACAACGTAAAATTGCTGGGTTGCGTCTTCCATGTTTAGATTAGACAAAGTTTCGAACCAATTAATATTATCCAAATGGGCACACACATCATCGTAGTTTGCCTTATGAAATAAACGAACAGATCGTTGATTATCAGGAAGAATTTTAAATTGTAAATTGAGCAAACTTACAAAAGTCTTGTGATGGGCGTCTTTCAGTGTTAATGGAGATACACATTCGGTGACTCTGCAGTCAAAATTTGAGATAACTCGATCTAGAATACAGCCACGAGTATTGGCATGCGAATTGAACTGGTAGAAGTTATTAAATGACATAAAATTACATAGATACTTGCTAAGTGGATCATCTTCAGGATCGAGGGTGCAGTGAGTAAAACTGGGATTCGAAAACCAGGCAGCATTAGAAATATTAAAATCACCAATAATCAGGAAAATTCCATTAGGGGTCGTTCAGAGTGTATCGGAAACTTTGTCAAAAAACTCGGACATCACTCGCAAATGTGAATTTCCATGTGGAAAGTAGGAACAGAACATATTTAAGGTTTTGTGATAAGTGATTGTGTTTACTTTAATCCAAATAACTTCCGCCGTTAGGTCCCAAGAATCTACTACAGAACTACAAAACATTTTTTTGACAGCTATAAGCACGCCTCCACCGAGAGTCTGTTGTGTTTTCTCATAATCACGGCCTCTTCGAAACACGTTATATCTACTAACAAAAATTTCGCCATCGTTGATACTTGGAAGGAGCCATGTTTCAGATAAAAAGATCATATCATAATCATTAATCAAGACGTTATTTTAAAAATCATGAATTTTGGAGCGAATGTCGCGTACGTTTTAATAGTAAATAGAAAAACTATTAATGGGATAATCGCCTGAGAATCTTAAAATATTTTAACCTATTAAACAAAAAACTTAGTAAAATTGATTTAAATCATATTGGACGCACCTGTAAATGGAGTCTCTATATATCAATGCAGTCACTAAAGGCTAGTAGTTTGCTAAATTATACACCTTGAAATAGTTGAAAAAAGGACGAAGAAAGGGTAAAAACATGGAATTTTTACACGAATAACGCGAAAAAAAATATTTACGCCACATTGCGCATTGCAATGTTCGCACATATATTCTGTATATACAGGGTCTCATTCCCTTTTTTGTGCTTTGTATCCCGCAGCCGTGTAAACACGTGATTATAATAACCATGCGTTGTGTCCCGGTCCCGTGTTTTCACGTAGTTAACCAGCAGTGAAAAAGTACTAATGAAAGTCACTAGATGTCAATAAAATGCACTTTTTAGACAGCTGGTAAACCACGTGAAAACACGGGACCGGGACTCAACGCGTGGTTATATAATCACGTGTTTACACGGCTGCGGGATACAAAGTGTTAACAGAAGAATTTTAATGTGAGTAAAAATGTATATACAGTCCACCACAACATTCCTTCTGTTATCAGTGTACAAAACCAGAAATGTAATGAGCTGAACAGAGTATGTAATAGAATGCATTAGTTTTTTTATATTTTTTTATATAAGAGTTGCTTTATTATTTACCTTGCTAATAATATACAGTACTCCCTCTGTCATCCGGCATCTCATCTCTCCGGCACTCCCACTAATCCGGCATTTTTTTCGCGGTGTTGACGCATCTACGCTAAATAAATCTGGCAACGTCGGCCTGTTACACGGTCGCGCCAGCCCACGCCTTGTGCTGTCAATCGGCTACTGGCACTTGTCACGCGCCTAAGCCTATCACGCGTCTTATTTTATGTGGCTAGTGTACAGTATATATAGTGTAGTGTTGTAAACTATTGAACATGGCTTCTACGGCGAGTGGTAAACGTAAACATAAAAATATTATGTTAATAAAATTTGTATAAAACCACTCACCGACTTATCTGTCTACCGGTTTCGAGACGTAACCCGTCTCTTCGTCAGGACAACAACACTACATCAACGTAAACATAAAACTATATCTTTGTTGGATAAAAGTGAAATCTTGAAGCGGCTTGAGAAGGGCGAGAAGATAACTTGTTTGAGCTACTATACACGATATAAGAAAGAACAGTGACGGAATAAAATCATTCGTCAATAAAAGCGAAAATTTAAAAAGTAAACGACAGACACTAAAAAGTGGTGAACATCCTGAAGTTGACGACAGTGTAAATTCTTGGTTTTCACAAAAACGACGGAGGCACACCCCAATTTCTGGCGATATTCTGAAAGAAAAGGCCAGGAAATTTTATCGTAAAATTGTAAAAAAGATGATTTGCAAGCCAGCGAGGGTTGGTTGCAAAAATTCAAACAACGTTGTGGCATAAGGTTGTTGACCAGTACCGGTGAAAAGTTATCGAGTGATGAAAGCGCTATCGAGCCATACAAAGAAAAATTTCAGCAGGTCATCCAGGAAATGGATTTAACTCCTGACCAAGTTTATAATGCGGACGAAAGTGGCTTGTTTTGGCGGCTTCTGCCAAAAAAAACACTTGTTCACCATCAAGGAAGTAGTGCTCCTTGACGAAAATTAGCTAAAGATAGAATAACATTCATGCCTTGTTCAAATGCCGGGGGTAAGCATAAGATGACCATGTTAGTCATAGGCAAGGCGAAGAATCCTCGGCCGTTTAAAAATGTTAAACGTCCCGTGGATTACAAGAATCAGGCTAAGGGATGGATGAATAAAGCCGTCTTTGCAGAGTGGTTTCATGAACATTTTGTACCATCTGTAAAAAAAAAATCTCACGAAAGAGAAACTGCCACAAAAAGCATTGCTTATTTTGGATAACTGCTCTGGCCATCCCGATGAAGATGAGTTGAACTCAAAAGATTCCTTCATTCGTGTGATGTTTTTACCGCCTAATGTGACCCCCCTTACAACCAATGGATCAGAATGTGAACTCAGCAATAAAAATGCAGTACAAAAAGACCTTGTTGTACAATGCTTTATCCAAAGATAACAGTGTGATTCAATCACTAAAAGCAATAAACCTGAAAGACGTGGTTTATTCGCTTGCAAATGCTTGGAAAAATCTGAGTGATAAAGTTATAATTTGCTCTTGGAAAAAATTATGGCCAAACTTGACACTGCTAGATCAATACAAAATAGATGATCCAAATAAGCAGACAGCCCCTGAAGAGAGAGAAATAAATTTACTGCAAGAACAGGCCAATGAACAGCTCGTGGATTCAACAGCTAACACACTGACGGCAGACGATGTACGGGTGTGGCTTACTGGAGAAGAAGACGAGAATGACCAATTCATGGCAGAAGATGAGATAATTGAGGAGGTCACACGGGAGGGAGAGAACGAAGAGGACGGTGGAGGAGACAACATGACAGCTGCTTCAAAGATAAGCTATGATGCGGCTATCGTCTCATTCGCCACATCGATAGCGTGGGCAGAAGAAAATGGCACCTGTGCTCATGACGTTTTAGTGTTAAAACGGTTACAAGAACAAGCCCTTAAAGGATCGTTCAGAAATAAAAAACAAAAGACAATAGACAATTACTATTTCAAGCCTTCCACGTCAATGGAATAACGTAAATTACACTATAGTAACATGTAACTATGGTAACATATAGTAACTTTTGTATATTTTATATTTTTAATGTAGCCTACATTAAAACGAATGTTTCTGTTAGACTTTTTAAAATTATTTTCCAGTAATCCGGCGTTTTCAGTAATCCGGCAGTGCACTGGTCTGGTATCTGTCGGATTACAGAGGGAGTACTGTACAAGGTTTTTATATAAAAAAGAGGATTTTTCTGCAATTAAATTTCTTTAAATTTATCTCAACTGTTAGGATCAGGAGGCATATACTTATGTGGACTAATCGGGAACTTCTCAGCATTTGCTCATGTGGAGAGGAAACCACTTAAAACTCTTCAGGAGAAGCCAGCCTGTTGGCAGTAGTCAACAGGCCTTCCGTTCCACTAGAGGAGTATTCGGCATTTTCTTCCCTACTTTGGTTTATTTTACCAATTGCCTGCGCTATATTGATCATGTATGTATGATACTACCTCTCGTGTGAGTTCTTTATTACCCATCACCGATGGGATGTTACGTAGATCCTCACCCAGGCTTCTGCATCGTGCCTCCAGCTGTTGAAAGCTGAAAAAGGGGCAATGCATCAACAGGTGAGGGACATCTTGAGGAGTTTCATCGTCGCATGGGCAGTTGTCTATCTCGGAGAGCTTGAAGCGATGCAGGTAGCTCATGAACCCACCGTGACCCGTAAGTATCTGGGTGAGCTCGTAGCCAGCATTCTGCATTCTCCTGAAATCATAGGCATGAAAAATGGTAGAGAAAAACATTTTAGTAATACTTCCGGCAGTCTCACTCAAATAACGATCGTTCCAGAGTTGAAGGGTCCTGCTTGTTATTTTCCTTTTGGCAAAACTGACCGGGAAATCGGTGAAATCGGGGGCTGTCTTCTTGAGCGTAGCCTCCCGAGCCTTTTCGTCAGCCTTTTCATTGCCAAGGATTCCGCAGTGTCCCTGTATCCAGCCAATGTACACGTCCTGATGTCTGCATCGTAGCTTCTGAATATCTGATCTGATGTCCATTACAATAGGGTTGACCGAATTTCGGTCAGTTATTGCATGGACGCCAGATTTGCAATCTGTCAGGATCGTTATTTTTTTTCCATCTATTTAGTGGCTTCTTCAAAACATAGACCAGGGCTTCTCTGATCGCAAAGAGTTCCACCTGAAACACGGAACAGAAATCACCGAGTTTAAACTTTTTCGACGGCAGCTCTCTGACGCCATCGTAAGGTACAAAAGCTGCACCCACTTTGCCGTCCAAGAGACTGCCATCTGTGTAGATCCTCAACTCTTCCTACACCGTCCCAGGCAGAACCTGATCATCGTAGCCGTGATCTATCGGATAGCGCTCCGCTGGATGAGGAAGTGAGAAATAGTCTCCCACTCCCTGGTAAAATCTGTCCCGCGGCAAGTCTTGCAAAGTGAGGCTCTTCTTTACGTCATATGCTTCTGCAAGCTCCCTGGTCCTCAGATCGAGTAGCATGAATCCACTCAGAACCTGTGCTGATACCAAGGAGATTGTTCTGAGTATGCATTAGTTAATACAAATAAGATTATGCAATAATTAATAAAAATAAGATTATGCAAATGCTAGGTACGGCACATTGTTATTGGATATAAGGTTAAGAAAGACGACGTTGTGAAGCAAGTGGGAACAGCGTGAATAAACAGCCAAAGACCGAAGCGTGGAAGAGAATGAAGGAGGCCTACGTCCAGAAGTGGACGGCTAGAGGCTGAAGAAAAATATATGTTAAGTTTTATTATTACAAAACGCTAATTATTTAAAAACCATTTGACTTACAGTATGCGTTTCCAGTGAGGAATCCTATTTTCCTTGAAAGGTGGCAAATTTTTTAGGAATATTGAATTATACATCTTCATAAATATATGAGGGGATTTGTCTCGACGAAATATGTGAGTTGACATAAGGCATTGATTGATTAAATCAATTGACTCGGTTTGTCGGCTCTTCGGTTGAGAAATAGGAAACTCTCAGGGGTGCCGCATAATATAGTGACCGATACTTGTGAAATTCTCGTCTTTGAAAGAATGTGCAGAATAACTCGTAAACTGAATTGATGTTATTGTAATTTAAAAACATTTTTCACTTTGTGGTATGACATTTTACACTTGTTTGTTTATAAATTTGTATAAACCACTTGTAAGTATAAACCACCTAAGTATAAACCACTAAAGTGGTTTATACAAATTTATAAACAAATAAGAATAATTATTTTAATTAAAAATGAGTAGGTATTGCGTTTTCTGTTACAAGCAGGTGACACTGGAGCTGGAGAGATGAAGTTGTTTTTACATAAAACCATAGAAAAATAATCCGTGTACCTGTATATACTTTATTACTCATATTTAGGTACATGCAGGTACAAATTATGAAAAAAAAAGCGTATATATAAAAGCTTACCTATAAAAAAAGTCACCGTTCGCTACTGGTAGATAGGATAGAGCGCTACATCACTATATCTTTGAATACAGATCTTGCTTTCTCTACATTCATACATCTTCTCATGCTCGCGCGCTGTGATTATTCCGACTTTTGACAAGTCCATCTTCAAGTATTTGTTGGATTTGGTCATGCCATGTCTTTGCTACTGGTTTGTTTATTTGGAAGTTCTTGTAATAATGAACAGACTTTAAATGAATTTTAATCAGCATTGACCCGAACGCCATTGGGTATTATTATATTTTGATAAGAGTAAGTGCTTAGTAAAGAATGTGAACTTATCAATTAGTAGAAATTCCTACACGGAGCATAAAGTTCATTTAACATGTTTATAAGAGTATTTGTTGTATTTTGGAGTTCTTGTAAGTTTGGTATATTTTTTATTACTTTTTATGTGATTAAAGCGTGGACTATGGGACCATTTTTCTAATCCCGGTATTTTTTCAATGTTACAATTTCAAATATCAGAAACCCTGTATTTCGATATGTTTTGACAATTTTACTGGATTTTTATTTAAATATTTATTTATTAACCCTTACGGACTATTACATTATTTTACAAAAAATAAGATATCCATTTTTTAAAATTAATTACATACTCTGCTGTTCTAAATAATATTTTTTACTTCTTTTGAAAAGTTTGTCTGAGTCTTTTGATTAGTTTGTCTGGTAGTTTATTGTATAATTTCAGCCCGTGGTTTATTAGTCTCGACTGTCCTTGTCTTGTTTTAAAAAGTTGTGTATGATATTTTTCTGATATTCTCGTATTGTGTCAATGTTTACTATATTTTTTTACAAGATTTAGTTCTTCGTCTACAATTACATTAGTGGCTAATTTATGGATAAATTTTAATGATTCTAGTTGAAAGAGTTCAACAATATTTTGAGTTTGTCCAAATTTTTGTAGACAAGGACAGGATTCAACTCTTTGGGGAGCTGTTTATATTAATATAATACAACAGAGATGAAGAACATCAACATAACACAATATTGTCGATAAATTACCTGGTCCATGAAGAAGTATAGAAATTTAAAAAATAATATTTTCAGGCGTTGCCTAGTATGTAGGTGAAATAATTCAATTAGATGAATCTCACCCGCATAAATAAAGGTTTCAGCTCTTTAACTTCACAAACATCAACAGACGAAAGAATTGAGGGAATATAGATGTTCAAATATAGGCAGAATGGTGAATGTTACACAGTATGTAAAGTGGCCACTTAAACCAGCCATTGACAGGTCATAAGCCCTGTAGACGCCTAGACTTCTATATTACCTTATCTGAAATGTTCTTCATCTCTGTTGTATTATGTTATTTTTTTATTTTTTTTAATTCTTTGTTCTAAATAAATTTTTTTTAATATGCTAATATGTCTTCTTGCCCATACTGGTTTTGGATGTGACAGGGTTTAAAGAACACCCTGTATATATTACCTAGTAAGATAAAGATTAAGATAAGAATTTTTAGAGAAAAAATATTATGTATGCCGACGACATTGGACTATTCTATAAAAATCAAATAGACATATTAACAAACTATTCAAGTCAATTTATTATAAAGCACCCCTGAGAATTTCCCATTCTTAACCCTAGAGCCGACAAACCGACTAAACACAGCACAGTATGTATTCACCTAATAAAGTTGACAACAATACATTATTTAACAAAAAAAAATAATTTCAGTTCTAATTCATACTGATGCCGCCACGTCCGGACCAAATGCAAGGTAATTTATTTAGTTATTACTCCATTTCAATATAAAAATAAATAAATAATATGATAGAATTCCAATGTCATATTTAATGTATTTGACTGTAAAGTCGCAAAATTTATTTTTACTATAGTAACGTGAGCGAGCCGAAGAAAAGATGGTTATTGAAGAGATAGAGTTTAATAAAAAGATCTACGTCATGAAGCTAGGGAACGCTGAATCTGAGTGCCGTTTCAGTGATTACTTTCAGCCTCGTGTCGATCCAAAGTTCAACGTGGCTCCGCCCACTCTTACGTCATGACTGGCGCCGCAGCGATATGTCTTGAGCAGTGAGTGTCATTACTTCACTCAACTTGGAAACTTGGATTCGTTTTAAAATCAGTGTATGTTTAAAAAATATATATTTATAAATCACAAAGTCATTATTACTTTTTCAGGTGTTAGTGAAATTCAATTAGAAACTAAAATAATACTTACATTTCTTAAAAGTACATTTTATTCAGAAAATTACAGAAACAAAACAGTTCAATATTTTTATAAATAAATGTCATTACAAAAAATAAACCAAACAATTTTAACAGTTTCGGACACAAACAAAATAAATAAATATAAACGGTTTTAAAAATAAAGAATGTGGTAAATCTAGGACTAACAGATATTTAATTTTATTCATTTATTTTATTTTATTAACATAAACGGCAAATCTGCCTTTTACAAACATTTATAATACTAACATGTTTGGCTTAATATATATATTTTTTTAAAAACATAAATTTCCTTATACCAAGATTAAAAAAAAAAAATTAAACCTAAAAATTATACAAGATTTATATTTAAAAAATTAACCTTAAAATTATACGGCATATTCAGTAGAAAGTTTAAATAATAAAACATTCTACAGTATAACAACAAGAAAATCATAAGTGCTGTTTCACACAGCTAGGCAAAGTGAACAAAAAACTCTATATATATATTATGAAATGCAAGAATAAATAAATATAATTACCATTCACCATCTTTGAAAAAGTTCAAAAGGTTTGTTCTATAGGAACAATACCCTACACTAAATATATCAGATACGTGGGAATAACTATTGCCGAGTTCATGAAGTCTATTTAATACGGCATTACAAGTATACACTGTCCGTGAGTTGTTGCTACAAAACGGTGGCACCTGTCTAGTCATTCTTCCATATACAGTCATTAATGCAACGTCTTCTTTAGTCTTCTTGAGCTTTTCTCTTTTCACTGCTTGTTAAATGCCTCTCCCAAACGTCTCCATTCCTCAATGTTTGAGTATGTCCAAATGCTTGCAGACTAACTGGATGTACTCCCTAAGGAGTTATTCATATTTAAATTTATTTCAATAGAGAGGGGAAAACATTTTTGAGAAGAGAATATGGAATTGAGAAGGTAATCCAGCCAGTCTGCAAGCATTTTGACATACTCGAACATTGTTGAATTACTACCTAGTAAAAGGAGAAGTGTAAAAATTGGAAAATTGTTTTCAGGCGTTGCCTAGTAGGTGATTTGGTTCAGCCGGATGAATCTCACCCACGTGATAAAGGTTTCAGCTCTTTTACTTCACAAAAGTCAACAGATGGAAGAGTAGAGGAAATGTGGATGTCAAACATGGGCAGAATGGTGAATGTTACAGTGTGTAAAGTGGTCACTTAAACCAGCCAATGACAGGTCATAAGCCCTGTAAATGCCTAGACTCCCATATTCCTTCTCAAAAATGTTTTCCCTCTCTGTTCAAATAAATTTAAAGTCTCCATTCCTTCCTATCACTCGCTTTTATCGTCCATAACGGCTATCGAGGCAATGTCATCAGCCCATCTTTTTTTTGGCCTTTTAATACTTTTTTGTTTGCCTAGAGCCTCCACATTATTGTTCTGGGTGTCCGCCTGCCATCATTTCACCTCGCCCAGCGTCCTACCTACTGCTTATTTCGCTACACGATCCATGATATTTACGACTTCGATTCAGCGGCTTATTTCTTCTTTCATATTCTGTTTCATAGAGACACACCGAGCATTTGTCTTTCCGTGGATCGTAGCGTGCACCGTTCATTCTTTCTACCGAAGAATAAACCGTAATATTTGCTACCCATCGTAACCCATCTTGACCTAGGAAATGAGAGAGCGGATGAACGAGCAAGAGCCGCAACTTGTAAAAGAACGGCACCTTTCTTCTCAGAATTTCCCCTTAGCTTTGCTAAACGCTGTATAAAACAAAATACGCAGCAGCGTTGGGAGGATCATTACCGCGCTTCTTCTACAGGTAAAATCACTAAAATGTTTTTCCCAACGCTGGCTGATGCAGCAAACTTCCGTCATCATCACCAAAGTACTTTCGACACGACCCAAATTTTTACCGGACACGGAGCTATGAGAAGTTATCTATATAAGTTTATATTCAGGAATGATGACTATTGTCCATGCGATGATATTTCTTCACAGATTATCGAACATCTGTTATTTCAGTGCCCATTTTTCAGTTTGCAACGCCATAATCTTGAAGCAGAATGCAGGAAAGATGGAATATCCTTAACAGATATCCACACTGTAGTTAAAAGTAGTTATCACGCGGCATTGTTCTTGAACTTTGCAACAATGGTGATTGGACTCATAAAGGTAATAAACCAAAATCAGTGATCGAACATCCCATTTCCAAGACAAACAAAAACGATTTTTTCCGAGTACCTTGGCCTTGTACATGACACGTAAGGCTACTAAATACAGGGGTCCAAATATATATTTAAAAATAAAACCCATCTTGACCTTGTAAAATGGGTAACGCGGTGTCCCATTTATCTTTCCTGAAATTGTGATACTTACATATTTTGTATTTTTAGCGTCAGTGGATGTCCTCTACCGAATTTCCCTCAAAATGGTCACTATGCACTTGTAGGAGGCAACCCATCTCGACCTCCTAACCCTGGTGACTGGGTGCCTCATTTCTCTATCCTGGAGTACTCTTGTAGAAGCAAGAACTATATTTTATCAAATGAGGTGTCTGTGTGTCAAAAAAACAATGCCTGGTCTAGCAACCCAACTTGTATGAGTAAGTAGGAATAAATATACATATATATTTATTTATTTATTTATTTACACGCCCTGCGGACCTTTACATATATTAGAAATTACATTCAAGTGCAGCAGTGAAACATAAGTATGTATAATTAGGTAAAATTAAAGATAACATAAGAAAAACTAAAAGATACAATAATAAGTAAAAATAAGGATATGTACGGATATAGGTATAGGGTACATAGAAAAATATTTAATAAATTTACATACGAAAACACACACACATACCAGTGGCGAGCCGTGATTTATTTTATAGGTAATCTATTAAAAATGTTCATTAATTTGTACTACATATAAGTACTCACATAACATGTAAGTAATGTAATTATAAATTACTATTTTTTCTGTGGTTCTGTGAAAATCAACTCAAACAACAATTATTACTAACCACGCGATATACGTAGCTTTATTCTACACTATTTTAATAGAATACTAAACTTTTACAAAAGTTTATTAACACATACCACAATGACATTCAGCAGATATTTTCATTATGATCTGTCATTGACAGTACTGTCAAGAATTGAGCACTGGCCGATTTCTTTTAAAATGAATAATGCCTAAAACAGCCACTGCGAACGCCACCTGTCCTTTGTGATACATAATATGTCAACGGTATCCCATCAAAGGAAAATAGTCCTTGGGAAATAATGTTCGAAATACTAGTTTCCAAATAGAGAATCTTCTAAAAATATTTGTAATCTGCAAGTTTGTTTTAGTACTAAAAAAGCCGACTTGGGTTAAAGACGAAAAATACAGTGTACTTTTTTGTATGGAAGAATAAGCTGAGGTAATCGGGTAGTTTTATCGTTCAGTGAGAGTGGACTGGGCGCACTTCATAGATATTTTTTTGTAGAAAGATATAAACGGTGATTTATAATAAATAACAATTACTTTATATATTTTCCCATAAACATGGTTACTATAAATTATTATAATTTAAAGTCAAATATAATGGTAAGCTATGCATAATCGCTTACTTTGACGATTCGCCCCTGACACATACATATACATACATATAAGTTTTATACGTTATTATAGAGATACACGAGAAAAAGTAAATAAAGAACAATATTAAGAAATTTTATACAAATTAATTTATAACCTTTTGAATACTTAACCTATATTTATATAAAGACAGACGAAATATATCAACTTCACCATACTCCTAGCCGCTGGCCGCTGGCCAGTGTAGTCTAGGTATTGGTGAATTGTAATAATAATTGTGACTGCCAGGAGATTAAAAAAATAACGTTAGCTGCCGAGTATTTCGAACTGGTACTTTTAAGCTGATAACACTAGTTCATTCCGGGACGTCCAATACGCCATTTGCTATTTTATACAAATTTAATAAATCATTTATAATTCTTCTTTTACAAAGAGTTGACATATTTAGTGTACATAATAAATTATCGTAATCAATATTTTCAGTGGGTATATTAAGTTTGTAATTGATGAATCTAAGGAATTTACGTTGTACTCTTTCTAACTTTAAAATATGAACATTGTAATTATAAATATAATTATTGTAGACGGGCTGTAGCCCCGTGGTCCAGCGTCACCGACATCAAAAGCTTCGAGGTTCGAACTTCCCTTCCACAACTTTCATTTCCCGGTTTCTCACACGGCTATTTACAACAACAAAAAATGGTCCTTAAATATACATAGTACAAGCTGACCCGACGGACGTTGTCCTGCCCGAACGTTGGCTTACCTGCTATTAGCTTTGAAAAAGACTTTTCATTGATAAGTAGGTGCCTAGGTACTTGTTTGTGATTAAATTCCAAAACTAAAAATATTTAATATTCAAATATTGAATTTAAGTAGGTACAGTAGGTCAGCGCATTTGCCTACCATGCAATAGGTCTCGGGTTCGATTCCCGACAGGGTAGTAATGAAATATTTATTTTATTTTATTCACACTGAAATATTTCATAGTCCCTGGACTGGTACCTGAAGCATAAATAATGAGTTCTTTCATAGAAACTATGCAACAAGAGGATCTAAAAATATAAGACTGGAAAAGAAATCAAAAGCAATGTCCCAGAACTGCCGCATGTACAAGGGAATACAACTATTTGAAGAAATGCCAGAAAGCATAAAAAATTAAATTAATGTAAATATATTTAAAATTAAATTTAAAAAGTATATATGTGAAAAATATTAGGTGGTATATAGTGTAAATAGTGAATATAATTAATGAAAATGTACATATGAAACAGTGAATATTATAAATTAGGATATTAAGTGTATAATAGTGATAAATAATGTTAGAATAAGTATAGATGTAAATATTGTTTGTAAATATATATTAGACTATGTTGCATAGAACTAAATAAATAAATAAATAAATAATAATAATACTGATCATCTTACCTTCGTGTAACAAAAATGATTAAGATACGCTGCGATTGGTGTACCAATGCAGTGCCCTATGCACCATTAGGTACGGATAGGGAATGATGATGATGATGATGAATACCGAATGCTCACTAGTACAAGCACCTATTATAAACCTATTAAGCTCATCCCCTCCCTCCATCCCCTCTACTTTTTCATTAATTCTCAAACAAGAGAATATTCTCATAATTTAATCAGTGCATGTTAGTCCTAACTAAGTGAAGTTGAAGATCTAAAGAAACTAAAATCAACAAATGGAAGAATTGAAGAAATATGGATGTTCAAACATAAGCAAAATGGTAAATGTTACACAGTGTGTAAAGTGGCCACTTGAACCAGCCAATGACAGGTCAAAAGCCCTGTTAATGCCTAGACTTCCATATTCCCTTATTTAAGGTATTCTCCATCCCTGTTGTAATTTGTTAACTATGGTGAAGGTGTAAAGTGGGTTTTGCATGTTGGTTTAATTGGTGTCCCGATGAAGAGACGGGTACGTCTCAAAACCGGTAGACATAGAAAAGTCGGTAAGTGGTTATATACAAATATTTAATAAAATTTAGTGATATTATTTCATTTTTAATTCAATTTAATTTCCAGAACAATGCACGGTGCTGACTTCTTTCACGGTTGACTTTAAATGCATATCGTCAACTAATGACGAAATACCCTGCACATTCAAAATGGACTCTGGAACAAAAATCGAACCGACGTGCAAGCCTGAGCATTCACCCCAGGGATACTTGGAGATCCTCACTTGCAACGGAGGGCTTTGGGATCATCCAACACCCAAATGTGTACCAGGTTGGCTAATTTTGTGGGATAAGTTTATTTTTACTTATTTCCGAAACCAATTACTACCTCACATAGATGTCTTCAAAACAAAATACAACTGTGCCAGAAATTTTGAATAACTGCCTACAACATTTGGTAGACATTTTTCATGGTCGGTCGAAAGAGCGAGGTTGACAGTCATACATCAGGCAAAATCTAAAAACACATAATGGATTCTCCCAGTAACTTTATATAATTTGTTACTCTGTCTACACATACTAGTTTAAATACTACGACTTCAGAATACATGCATAAGGTACATTTTTGGTCTTAGGAAATATGACCACATTTCCGATTTTGTTTTTTTTATGTGTATTTGTTTTTTTTAATATTTTATTTTTAAAAATTTTCTTCATTCTAAATATTTTTTTTAATATGCCAATATGTCTCCTTGCCCATACTGATCATCGTGGTTTCGGATGTGACAGGGTTTAAAGAACACCCTGTATTATATACATAGATTCATTAATTGTGTATGCAGATGTATGGTTAAGGTATCCAAAATAAAACACGTTTATTGGATTTAATTCTACTTTATTTTTTAAATTTATGTGACGCGTTTTGTCTTGTTGGGACATTATCAAACGAGAAATCATAGGAGAAATCAAATCGAGTTTGATAATGTTTTAACAAGACGAAACGCGTCGAATCAAATCCAATAAAAGTGTTTTATTTTGGATAGCTTACTCAATTTTAATGCTTAAATTCTTCTATCTAGATTGAAGAATACCGTAATTACGCATGTGCAATAGAAGAGTGTTTTTGAGTTTGGTAAAAAGTACAAAGAGAAATCGTGGGATCAGCACTATACAAGCTCCTGCCGTCACTGCGACCTATGAAGATATATTGTGATAGGTCTCCGTAAATACTATAGTTCTTGCCCTCCAAGTCCAGGTTTTAGAAGAGCCTGGCTTACAATGTAAATCTCCTCCTCCCAGCCTACATCATTAAATTTAGTATTTTGTTCTGAACAAGACCTACGGAAAAAAGTATAGTGGTTTGTTTTTTTTAACATCTCGTTGCATAATGTTCAAATGCGTTCAACCATTTTTTCCGCATTTTTTCATTAACAACAACAAACCATCACGCCGTTTCCCCGTAAGGGTAGGCAGAGAGGATAGAACGCCACAACACTCTTTGCATACAGATCTCGCTTCCTCTACATTCATACATCTTCTCATGCACGCGCGCCGATTATTCCGACTTTTGACATGTCCATCTTTAAGTATTTGTTGAATTTGGTCATGCCATGTCTTCCTCGGTCTTCCTCTATTTCTGCATCCATCAACATTCGCATTGTAAATATTCTTAGCCGTTCTCTCGCTGTCCATTCGTTCTACATGTCCAAACCAGCGCAGAGCTCCTTTCTTGATTTTGTCAATAATGCTTGTCTCAGCCTTACATAATGTGGTACAAGGAATAGCCAAAAAAGCTTTATTTGGCGTCTTTACCGTAGTGTTTGTGCACATCGGAACTAAACCATACTTGTATCTTATAACTAAAGACATTTTATGCGCGTTAATTAATTAAAACAGTGTAAAACAACCGATTACAACAAAAACGACACGTAGGCTATACAAATTCGTATGAATTTGTTTGAACGGTCAGTCGGATTCGTAACGCGTGACGTCACAAGCCCATCCGGCATCCGAATGGTCGTTTTGGCGCCAATTCAAAATATACGCGTGGACATTAAAAAAAAACTGTACACCTACCATTGTATTTTTTTTCTTTATTTTTTTGCTAAATAAAAAAAAACGTGATAATACCCTATTCAGTGGCCTACGTACTGTAAGATACGACTAAGGGCCTATTTCACCACCTCTGAGTAAAGTCTTGATTAGAACTACTCGTCGAGTAAAACAAATAATCTGTTTCACCACCGCTAAGTAGCGCTATTCGGCGAGTAAGTCCCTGAGTAAACTACTCAAAGCTCTTCCCTATGATTAACTGCTAATCATAACCTAGAGAAAAAATAAAATGGCGGCAAAACAATTTGACAGCCGGCAAAGAGGGTTTGTGTTTCGATTTGTTAGTTTGGAAAGTGTGTTTTTATAAATTATGGAACTGATAGAGCTTGTGGACGATTTTCTGTAAGACTGAAAGTGGTTGGATTTGGAGCACGCGTTAAACTCCGCTTCTATTGATTTCCACGCGGAAATTTTTTCTTTCCACAAAACATTGTCGCTTTTTTTATTTTCAATCACATTTTTGTGGCGCAAAACTAAATTTATTAGTACTTCGCATTCCTCGGTACTAAAGTTTACACCCCTTCGCGCTTATTCTCCATTATAATGCAGTTTTTAAAAAACACGTGCGACTCCCAAAGTAATGAACGAATACAATAAACAACACACGAAAGCTAGCAGTAGACGTTGTCACGTTGTCAGACGTGAGCCTAGACCGTTTAAATGCGACGTTGCCACACAAAGTATCTTTTTAGCAAATCAAAGGATACTCATAGGTCGTGAAACCGTTGCTCGGTAATCGGGACATTAATCATCAGATTAAGTTATGTGATGGTTAGTTATTCAATACTTTACTCAGAGGTGGTGAAATAGACCCTTAACCCTTACGCTGCTACGCAGTTTTTCAAGAATCTAATCAGAAATCTTCTTATTTATACATTTCAAAAATATTTTATCGAATACGTTGTTTTCCAAACACACTACTGTTTTATCAATTAATAGCAATTCCAAGAAAAATCTTCCATTTCATAAATATCTAGTTCAAACTCAATGGAGTGAGCAAGATAGAAAATTCGTGCCGCAAATAGACAATTTTCGTACAGCGGTTGTAAACCCTTTCTAAATTGAAAATTAAAACAAACAAAACTGATCTCGTACTGCAATCTCAAGGCGCATTGTTATTATTGAAACGAAATAATTATGATAGTTTTTTTGTTGATTGCGGGGCAAAGTGCTCTGTTATATATTATCAAACCTACCACTTCCATAAATGCATGCTAAACAAAAATTGAGTAAAATAAATCTTGAAATTTGTTGCAACAGAGAGGAAAAACATTTTTGCCAAGGGAATATGGAAGTCTAGGCATTTACAGGACTTATGATCTGTCATTAGCTGGTTCAAATGACCACTTTACACACTGCGAAATATTCACTATTCTGGGTATGTTTACACATCCACATTCATGGTTATTTTTACATTACCTCAACTCTTCCATCTGTTAACTTTTGCAAACTTAAAGAGCTGAAACCTTTATTGATGTCGGTGAGTTTCATCTGGATAAATTATTTTACCTCCTAGGTAATGCCTAAAAATACTTTAAATTTTTTATGTAAGTTATTTTAATCAACAATATTTTGTAGTATGTCCAAATGTTTGTAGGGAGTTATTTAGATTGAAACTTAAAGGTAACCGGTAAATGTACTTAGTGATATTATTTCTTGGTAGTTGTCATGATATAATTTTAATTTGAAAAAATAATGTTTTTGTACAACTGTCTCACAAATTGATATCTCTTCTAAGAAAAATATTCCGTTTCACTAATAGCTAGTTCACACATAATAGATTGAGTGAGATAGACAACAGTTGCCGAAATTACAAACAGCTGAGGTAAATTACATATCTTTTACATTTATATATATTTTTAATCTTACTTTGTTACTTTAACTAACAATTTAACTCTGCAAAGCGTCCTTTTTATTATGAATAAATTTACAAAATATATCATTCAAAATGATAACGGATAGTAAAAGTGATAAAGAAATAATAGTATCTGGCCGAGAAACTCAAAGGCTTAGCAGCTAAACCTATTCCGAAAGTGAATTAGACAATAATGATATATTTTTAAGTAATAGTGATAATAATTTATAATAAGACTTTTACGAAGAGCACGAAATCGAAAAAGCTTTTTCTGAAGTATTTTTGGATCAATATCGAGCTGATGTACCTCATTTACGTTTTCTTTGTAGAATAGTTTGTAGAATAGAGTTTGTATAGTAATAATTACGTTTTGTTAGTAGAGTAATAATTACTACCTAATGAACAGCTAAAATATTTTGATTTCCCATTACTGTGGGTACCCATTATAATAAATTAACAAATGATTTTTTTAATATTCAAACGTCCTAATTGACAATCATTAGGTTCCATGGTGAATTATTTTTATGTTTTATGGCTCTTTACTTATTTGTTTATATTCTTAATTATGGGGTTTTCCGGTGATATAGGGACCTCACTAGATAATAACTTTTATATTAAAGGTAAAGTATTCAATTAGTTATTCATTACGGAAGTACATCAATATTTTCGTAATCACTGAATCGGGTTTAATAGCGGGGAAAACACCAAATATAATTATTTTCCTCAGATGTCATATAAGTGATAAAAAATCTTAGTTGATTAAAAACAATGATTTATTTTTTATTTCACTGTTTCTGGAATGTAAAAAAGTTCACTGTTACAGGTCCCGACTAGCTAGAAGTTTCCTGTGTTTAGTCGTTTCTCTTTTCTTAAAAGCACTGTGAATTTAAACATCATAAGTAAATTTATAATGAGGATGTTTTTTTATTTATTTATTTAACTTTTTGTACATAATGTTATTTGTGCATTGGCGGGCTTATTGCCAAATGGCAATTTCTTCCAACCAACCAATAAAATAAAAGTTTTACTTTTATAATTCAAGTTACAGAACATATTCAATAGAAAAAAAAAAGATTAAAAAGTTAAAAATATATAAAAATAGAAATAAACGTATTTGTTTATAAATTACCTTAGTGGTTTAAAAAAATTAAATGGTTAATAGACGAAGCTTTTTATTCAATTTTTATGTATCGTATTATCAGCGCTACGATCTTTTAAAGTTTTGTATTTCTGACATTAATCCGCGTGTGACGTCGCAAGGTCTCTTCCCCTTCTTCTCGGTTAGTTCTGTTGATTGGTTTATTGACGATTATCAAACCGGAAATCTTAAACAACCCTCTTATCATTGGTTGATTCATATAAACAAGTGACGTCGTTCAAAGTTGTTCGTTTTCATTAAAATATTTTTAATTATTTTTTATTCATTTTCAAGAAACTTTGCTGTACAATTTAATACTTAAATTTTTACCTGAAATAGGTACGAAACTAAATAATAAGCCGTCGAATAAGTAATTTTTATGTTTTGAAAATGTTTTATACCACTGACGGTTAAGTGCAACAAGCAGTTCCCGAATTCATTTACCCTTTTGGGGATTATGACGTCAGCATCAGTCTAGTTAGAACTTTATGATAGGGATTAACAACAACGATATATCGTTGTTTAGCAGTATAAGGGTTAAGGGTATCATGCTGATTAATTGTATTACTTTACAGATTGCGGTTTGGAGAAGTCATTTGGCATAACACATATCATTAACGCTCAAATAACGAGAAAGGATTCTCTACCATGGCATGTCGGAATTTACCAAAATATGAATCGAAAAGTTGAGCAAATCTGCGGAGGTAGCATTTTGCAAACTAATATTGTTATATCGGGTAAGCGGAGCAAACTGTTAAATGACCTATATTATTAATATATTGGTTTTATGCCGAGTATGGTTGGTAATACTCAGTACAAAGGCACGCACAAAAAATCATTTTCCATTTCATGATTATCCTTATTCTGAAAGATGCGGATCAGTGCTTCATAAGATCCTGACGTCCAGTGACGTAGCAGTCTCAGTAAACCTATGTACATGGATCTATTGTGACGGGTCCCCGTTAATTAGTTCTCGCCCTCCAAGATAGGTCTTTAACTCCTGTGTGGCTGTGATGTCTCACTAGTCGACATAAGACTTGATATATCTCTCTTATTTTTTTAAATTATGAACTTATATTTTTTGTAATCTTCAATTCGACATTTTCACACCCGACTTAGAAAATAAAATTTGTGTAATTATACTCAATGTTGATACAAAAAATATTTATCCTTGCTACGCGAAGAATGAATGTCCGCTAATTCAGCAACACATCAATACAGATACTTTATACAAGAGAGAGCACGAATATAGTCATAACAAGGAAGACAGAGACGCTGTTCTTCGGTGGGTGTTATCTTAAACAGATTCAGTCTTCAGTCGGTTGATGACATTGATGGGGGACGCACGCGCGTAACATGAGTGGCGTATTTGTGATTTTTAATTTATTTTGCTAAAAGGCTTAATTATATAATTTTTCGCATAAATTATCTGAAAGGAATTAATTTAAAGTGTGTCTCCATGTTTTTTTTCTTTTCAAATGCCTGAACTTTAAAATATTCCGTCTTTTATTAGTGGTAACACGATGTTACATCACCGCGCGTAAAGGGATTATTTACCACAGTCTTTTAAGAGTTAAAGAGCCAAGCTACAGATTTCACAGCTCCCCAAAGTATCTAGCTATTAAGTACAAAAAGAGCGCTCTTACGTTCTTTAGTTAGCCCATAAATCCTCCGAGGATGTGGTTTTTTAAGGTACATCGATCTACACAAATAACATCAACCTTGATGATGGACGCTGTAATGCGATCTGAACCGTCGGTTAATAGTACGAACAACAAACGGCATAATAATCCAGAAAACCTTATTACGCATACCAACGCTACATGTATATATATATATATCTATATATATAGTTTGATAATTTATATAGCGCCATTTTTGTGAAAATCACCTCAAGGGCGCTGTACCATTCATAAATATCCCAGTACGTCTTGCAGCTACAGAGCGCATGGACGGTTGGTATTCTAGTTCCTCGTCTTCAATTAAGATCAATAAAAAATTATAGCAGATAGGAGCTAGATTACAGGACGTCTTGCAGTTACAGAGCGCATAGACAGTTAGAAATTTAGCCCCCATTTACACATTTTAAAAATTGACAAATAAATTTAGTGTATTAATGATACTAAAAAAATAAATTAATATGAATAATAAAAAGAAGTAAGATTACAACACGTCTTGCAGCTACTAAGCGCTTAGACGATTGGAATTCTAGACCCCATTTACAAAATTTAAGTATTTTAAAGTTGATATATGAAAGCTAGATAACCAATCATCGTGCAGCTACAAAGCGCATGGACGAGTGGAATTCTAGCGATGTTAAAATGATATCAATAAATTTACAAAAAATAGAGCATAGTAGTAAGTTTGTCAAGTGTTCATGCCAAGAAGTAAGCAATAAAACACTAAATAAATAAATCACTGTATCAACTCCATGGTTAACAAAGGGAGATAGATGTCCGAAGAGAATCTTTTGTAGACAGTAGGTAGATTCCGTCACCATGTGGCCCACTGGCTGCTTGATAATTTCAGGAAACGCACGTGTGTAGACTGTCAATAAATATAAATACCAAAAATTTTCAAATATTTCATTGAATCCACATGAATTAATTAAGGTCTCGAAAGGTTCAACTAAATATTTAATTGAAAGGGAATAAATTTCAGCTGCACATTGTTTTTTTGATGAATGGAAAAAAAGGACAATTCATCCGAGATATTACAAAGTAGCTGGGGGCAAGTACTACAGAACATGGAACACCGCTTTGGAAAGAAATGTACAAATATCTAATGTAAGAAAAGTTTCCATTTAAAATATATAAATTATCAAAAGAAGACGTTTGTTATAATAAGCTGATAATTTAAAATATCCTTGCACTCACTTACGCATTGAAACTAGACATGTCATTCCCAATCGAACTTATTAAAGCACTTCACTCAAGAATTCCGAATCAGAATTAACAGTTGTCACAGATTGGTTTGAGATCACCACCGGGGTTCGCCAAGGTTGCGTCCTTGTACCGTTTCTTTTTTATAATCCTTACGGACTTCATCCTAAGGAAGTCAATCCCACTAGATCCAAGAAAGTTCATCTCTCCTTCCCAAAAACTCTGTGACTTCTTCTTCTTCTGCGATCGCGATACGCTGCATGTGGTGTTTCAATACAGTGTTCTATAGGATAGGAGCATGGTAATAATGATGATTATCTAAATCAAATAGTTAAAAAAATGATTTATATAAATCTCTGTAAACTCTTGACGCTTTAATTTTCCAGGTCAGTCTTATCAAAACCCACGAGTTCTATGGAGGAGACGAGCAAAATCAACAAACTGACGTAGCTTTAATAGTGCTGGAGACTCCATTTATCTTTTCTGACTCAGTGCATCCGATTTGCTATGATCTTGTCCGGGCAGACTTCAACAAGCATCAACTTTCAAATAACAATCTCGGTCAGGTGAGTCAGTTTAGGTTTATTTATAATATTTTTTCAAATCAGAGAAAAAAAAATGGTGTATTAAATTTACAATTCCATACCAGTTCATAGTAGGGCCAATTTAATAGATCACATTTGACACTTCATCAAAATTCAACAACATAACCTTGTAAGAGCGGTAATAAAATATTATTTATTTTTTCGAATTTAGAACTACACAATTGCTTAACTTTTTTCGATAACGATTACATATTTATTGTAATAATGATAAAAGGTAATTTTATGATTTACTTTCACTAATAAACCATTCTAAACATAATAAACTTTTTCTGTTCTAAACGTCGTTACAATGTTGCGTCAGTGAACCCTTTTTCTTTTTAAACACTAGGGATGTTACCCAGAAAAATCGAATGTTGATAGTTTTGTTAAATTATGTAATTATCTTATTTTGTTCCTTAAATTCACGATAGAAAATAATTGATAATGATTCGACTTATGATTTTTAAAATAAAATTACAGTACTTAAAAGGACCTTTTTAAAGCAACTGAATTCAATTCACATTTATTATGTTTGAAATCCGAATCGATTCATACACTTTAATCGATGTTTTTAAGCATGTTTCCTCACTATGAAGCTAAAACCGACAAATGTCAAATGTGACCTATTAAATTGGCCCTACTATAGTTATTGTAAATTGTAAATTAAAGGAGCGTCCCTTTGTGGGTAGGCTCCAGTGCATTAGACGCATATTTTGATTTATTTGTGGACCCCCATACAGTAAAAAAACCTATATTCTTTCTGCTACTGTCTCGCTTGTCTAGCTCACAAAACACCAGTCGTATCTCTGTAACATAACCCTTCTACGTCAACTTTTTTCTTCTTAAAATAAATATTTCAGAGAAGCGACGCCTATAATTATACATACAGTCCACAGCAACAGAAATATAAAAAAGAATCTTTACAATACCAATAATGGTTAAAGTAAATTGTGTAAAACCTAATTTGGCAGATGATGACAATTCAAACTTATCGTGAATTCGTCGACACAAGAAAACACATAAAATTATCTGGAAATCAAATAAAATAAGGAGAAATAATAGTGGAACTCGGTTTTGATCATTTATGAGGAAGCTTGTTAAACACTTTGTATCCCGGAGTTATTATATAACCAATCGTTGTGTCCCGGTCCCGTGTTTTCACATGGTTTACCAGCTGTCTGAAAAAGTGCATTTTATTGACATCTAGTGATTTTTATTGGTGCTTTTTTCCTGCTGGTAAACCACGTTAAAACACGGGACCGGGACACAACGCATGGTTATTATGATTACGTGTTTACACGGCTCCGGGATACAAAGCACAAAAAAAGGAGTGAGGCCCTGTATATGTGCGAACACATTGCAATACGCCAAGTGGCTCTCCATAAAAGCCAATTTTGGCAAAACTATCATACAAAAATGACTTATTTAATTATTTCAAATAAATATGAGATGTTTTAATTGATTTAATTTAGTATTTTTTTTATTATGACACTTTTAAGAAACCATTTACAAAGCATGAAATTTCACAAAAATGGGCCGGGCACAGGGTAAATTCTATGTGTATTCGGCCGGTGCTCAAATTGTTAAACAACGTTGGTATACAAATTTGGTATGAGACTCGATAGTAAAGTCAGAATCAACAAAACATGTGTAGGGCATACATAAATGCATGTGCTACATACAGAATTAAGGCGAGAGCGGATACCAACATGACAATATCGAAACTACGAAAGCGAACACTGCGCAATATCAGCGGAAACATACTACGAGATCGCATAAGAAACACTGATATTCAAAGCCCGCGTAGTGCGGAAGACGGTGAAGAAGCCGGCAAATATGATACTAGAATATTAACATCTCAACAGAATGCTGAAAAACGGGCTTCCGCGTACCACGCTTCAAGAGAACCCCGAAGGCAGAAGACTCCCAGGCAGACCACTAAAAAGATAGCGAAATAGCTGATAAACAGATGCAGCGACACAAACAGACCATACGAATCTAAGAAAAAGAAGGCGCCTTAAGGCAATTCCTTCCTGCCTACCCAAACCGTTCAGTTTGAGAAAATTATAAATACATGGACATATTGAATCTTACAATTTTATACAAATTTCCATAATCCTGAGCTATCTAGACTTTATAAGTTTTATGGTTAAAATCGGCCAGTTCCATGTTGGTGATTCGCCAGGGTTTTTTTATTATCAAAGTACTTGACCGGAAATAGAATGCCAAAATATTAAGTTTTTTTTTTCAATTTTTTAACTTTAAATTAATGATTTTATTAACATATTACGACAGAGATAAATATCATTTTAGAGAAGGTAATATAGAATTCTAGGCATCTACAGGGCTTATGACCTGTCATTGGCTGGTTTAAGTGGCCACTTTACACACTGTGTAACATTCACCATTCTGCCCATATTTGAACATCTGTAATCCTTCAATTCTTTCATCTGTTGATGTTTGTGAAGTTAAAGAGCTGAAACCTTTATTTATGCGGGTAAACCAGCCAAAGACAGGTCAAGCCCTAGCTAGCCTAAGCCTAGACTTCTATATTACCTTCTCTTAAATTTTCTTCATATCTGTTGTAATAGGTTAATGTTAACTGCTCCCCGGGGAGTTGAATCCAGTCCTTGTCTCCAAAAATTTGGACAAACTTAAAATATTGTTAATGATTTTATTATTGAAAAACTTATGTAAAAAAATAAATTGAATTTTAATTAATAAATATTTAACGTGTCTGAACAATTTTTTTGTGCAGATACATGTCAAATTATTTGATGTGATGATTCACTAATGTTAATTTGTATCGAGTGACTTACTTTTAAGCTCAAAATCTGCACTTGCGAATGTTGTGTGTTTAAAAAGAAGAGTTTTTTACGAATATTATTAATTCCTGTATATTTGTGAATGTTCATTTAAAATTTTCATGAAGTAAGTGTTAAAAATACATCTTTTTTTACAGCTTGCTTTTTGTTAGTCCGAGGATTCAAGCAAAAGTAAGGTTAATTCTGACAAACAATCCACAGGTGGCGGGCTGGGGGCTAACGGAGGCTGGAAATGCTTCGGAGGAACTTAAGATCCTTAAGCTTCCAGTAATAGATTATGACGAGTGTAAAGCAGAACTATCTCAATATCAATTCATCAGGTATCTTACTCAAGACAAACTCTGCGCTGGATACCTCAATGGTTAGTCATAGGTTATTTTCACGATGCTCTAGCACATTGTTATTCAACCTGTGGGTCGCGACCCCCTGGGGGGTCGCGGAGCCTCTGTAGGGGGGTCGCGAGAGGTCGAGAAAAGTTCAGTTTTTTTATACAACATATAATTTGTGAGACTTAAATAAAAGGTCGATAAGAGTTGAAATTATTATATTTTACAAAATTTCCCTATAATCAATCATCAAAGTCAGAAAAATGCTAGTTCAAAACATGTTATTACAAAGAAAATAAATATTAAAAAGGTGTTTAAATAGAAAATGAGTACATCTGTGCTTGCTTATCTTCGTTCATTTTAATGTGAACGCTGTGCTTGAGTTTGTTCAATTAATATTTCCCATCGTGGATCCGTTTTTGCCACATTAAATATTAAATCGTTTTCCAAATTTAAGCGACTTCTTAGTTTACATTTTATTCGCGCCATTGATGGAAATGCCAACTCGCACAAATACGAGGTAGAAAATGGAATCAAACACTTCAAAGTCTCGGTTGTTAATTCCGAGTATTCTGTTTTTCTTTTTAACCAAAACGTTTCCAAATTTTCAGACTTGAATTCCAAGTGTAACATCCCATCGGCAGATAGTTCTAGCAGATTCTCTTTGAGCTTAGTTGCTAAATTTGCCTCGTATAAAGCTATAAAGCTGCATTTGAAAACGGATTTAAGATCCATCTTTGCCGATATCTCTTGCAGTGAGAAGTAATGGCACAATTCTTTCTTCAAATTATGTAACAACATTTTCATACCAGATATATATGAGTTGATGTTGATCTCGCTTCCGACTAAGAATCATTGAAGACGATGAAAGACTGTGTGAACGAAAATGAATCAAAGTTGTTTTGATTTATAGATGATGACCACAATTCAATTTTTTTTATAAAGCCAGCTAACATCTGGAACCTGCATTAGTTCCTAGTGTTACCAACAGAGGGCGCTGGGAGTCTAACCCTAACGATATATTTTATTTATTTATATACATCTAATATGTTTGTATTTGTTTGTTAGTTATCAATTGGCCACGTATTCAATTAAAAATTATATGTTTTACGTACTTAATACTTAATTATATGTTTATATCAGATTGCAAATAACGCAAACGCCTAAAATTTTGCAAGTATTATATATTTTTACCATACATGGAAAAAAAGGTTGGGAGGTCGCGAAATATTTTTTGATACTAGGGGGGTCGTGTCATGAAAAAGGTTGAAAAACGCTGCTCTAGCAGATTAAAAATTCCTGTTTTTTTACTTAAATTATACGCCAAGAAAGACGTAGCATGATCAAATAAATAAAAATCGTACGTCTAGTAATGTCAAAAGCATTAACAACTGTAGGAGGTGTATTACAAGATATAATGAGTTAGAAACTACCTTGAATATATCTTCTCTTCAAGACCAACGAAATAAATCCGACCTTATAGTCCTATTTAAAATTCTCAACTCACTCTTTGATGCGCCTGAACTACTGATCTCAATAAAATTAAATATTCCAACTAGAAACCCCAGACAAAACTCACTCTTCCATACCGATAACCATAGAACTAACTATGGTTTTCATTCCCCTGTGCCCAGAATTCTTAGGTCTGCCAACAAACATACCAGTCTTGATTTCTTTGATAACAAGTTGTCTTCTTTCAAACGATGACTGAATCAAATTCAATTATAAACACCTCTCTCCCGCTTCCACTCCCACAAAGTCTAATATAAACCATTGAGTCTTTCTAATTTTGTTATAATAATTTTCTTTGTATAAATGTGTCCATAAAAATGCCCTTTGGGCGTATATATAAATAAAAAAAAGATGTGTGAACGCGGAAAAAGCCAGGAATGTATGTCAGGATAGAAGTGTGTGGCAGTCCATCCTCTTTGAGAAACGTGTGTTAAAGTGATGGCAGTACTACTACTACATCTACGATGGTAATAGCAAATATACTTAATTTGCGTTATTCAACGAGTCTTAAAAAAACATATTGTAGTCTTCTTTTCTTCCACAGGATCGGCTGTATGCAGGGGTGATAGTGGAGGTGGTCTGGTGTTCCCAGCGAGAGATGTAGTGGGACTAGAGAGGTGGTACCTCCGAGGAGTGGTCAGCAACGGCCCCTTGAACGATGACCGTACTTCATGTAGATCCAACACATACTCAGCATTTACTAATATTTTTACACTCAGGAGTTGGATTACACGCCAGCTACAAATATTAGAGTATGTTTTTATCTCTGTAATTATATTTGGTAGTTTTGAGCTTGTCAAGCATTTTTTTCTATTTATCTTCTTTCTCTGCCATATCAGGTCACCCCGTCGGGACGTTGGCGATCACTCTAGAGTAGGCATTCCGATCCTCAACCTCGCGCACTCCCGTCCGGTCGCGGATGTTTCTCAGCTAACTCCTCGCTTTTCCTCGATTATGATGAGTTTCATCCCCATTATGATTAGCTGTCGAAGCGCATATTTGCTTCCACGCAGGATGTGGCACAGATATGCGAGTTTTCTCAGTTTTATTGAAGACAGTTGTTCTTTTTCGGTACTGGCTCGTCTCAGCACCTCAATACACAAAAAAAATAGTTAAAAATAACATGTTAAGATAAGAGTTAGTTAACATAGTAAATACGGAAATCAGCATACATTTATAAAAGACTAAGAAATATTTTGAATGCTCAACTTATGAGACAAATTTACTTTGCTTTTTGCCAAAGCAAACTATCATATTGCAATTTAGCTTGGGGAGGTTGCTCTCGTTCAATCCTTGAACCAGTAAAAATAGCACAAAAATGGATCATGAAGATCATTCTCAAAAAACCTTTAAGATATTTAACGGAAGATCTATTCGCTGAGTTAAAGATATTGGATGTAAGACAATTGTTTGTAAGGTGCCTACTACTTAAATTTTATGATAAATTAAGTGAGGTCAAAAGAACCCAACAAAATATAAACACTCGTTCAGCAACACAAATTAACTGTATTGTCCCATTTGTATCAACCGCCTTTGGTATAAAGCGGTACAATGTAATTGCTCCAAAAATATTTAATGATTTATTGCCAAATATAAAAGACTCAAAATATAAACAAATTTTAAAATAAAAATAACTGCACATATAAATAGTGTAGCGAGAGATTTTTTTTAAAAATAAATGTAAATCAATAAACGTAGTACTTTATATAATTGGTACACATATTATTTATATTTTTATGTATTTCATTGCTTTATATTTGTTTTATTATATATTATTTATTATATATATACGGCCTAAGCCAATTACAACAGTTACATGAAGAAACATAAATACAAGAAACTGAACAAAAAGAACATAAAACTATTTAGCAAAGACAAACAAGGGAGAAACAATAATTGTATACAATATATTTAAAAAAACGAAAGACCAAAAACTTTGAGCTAAACCATGCAATATTATACTATATTATTTATGTTTAAGTAACATGTATTCTTGGCACACATATATACTTTATATTTGTATAATAATGATTTTTAATTTCTTACATTTGATTAGCTAAGCATTTATAATTAAGTACTTTTATTTTTTCTTTTTTATGTTATTGTTTTATTAGTATAGGACTACTTACGCTCCATCTTAGAACAGGCTGTGCCATGTTAGATGGAGACTATCATAAACAGAGAACACTCCGTTTTCATTTTAAATTAATTGGTTTTATATAGATTCCCTGTTATTAAGTAGGTATACTATTTTTTTTGCAATAAATTTATAAACAAATAAATAATAAATAGTGAAAATATGGAAAAAATCATTTATAGTAAAAAACATAGCACAAAACGCAGTTAAAGACATAGTAAAAAAAAGAAAAAAAGAAACAGGAAAAAACATGGTAAAAAGTAATGAAGAATTATTAAAATAAATAAAACTCTTACAATTCTAATAAAAACATGTGTTAGCCATCTAAAAGCCATCATCAACCCCTCAGACTCCGTGGCCAACTTCACTGAGGAAAGTAGCCAGTAACTTCTTTAGCCTTTGGCTCTTACGACATTCCTATGGTTCTAACATTGCCCTTAAAATAAGTCATAAGGTTTTGTTTAAACTTTAAATCAATAAAAACGAAAGAAAAGATCATCATTATCAGAAATTAATTATTTTTACGCCTAGATGCTTTTTTTGTTTCAATAGATCCCGACTAGACGGCTGTACCTTGCCTGATTTCCCGGATAATGGGGAATATATTATTAGCAATTCCACTAAACTTGCCGTTCCTGGAGCATTGGTGCCACACTTCACCCAACTTGGTTATTTTTGTGAGACTAATTACCACCTGTCTGATGACACCCGAGTACTCTGCCAGGATACCAACGTGTGGACCCCACTTCCCACTTGCATAGGTATCTTTCAAATATTACAATTACAATTCATGATTATTCTTTTTTTTTCTGTGGCTTGGACCTAAAAAACATCAAATCTTAAACGCAAGTTTACAGATCTAGATAGATATAGAATACATTTTTTAACCAGAACTCTGGACGAGTGTTTTTGACTCGTAGTTTCTCTCAGGGGAAAATTCTGAAATAAAAGAAATCGAGTGGGTCTAGTCCACCTCGTCGAGTAATCATATTTTTCAGAAAAATAAGATAGTCAGTGTTGTTCGAGCTCCCGACGTCCCTGTGACCTGTGTAGATCTATTGTGGCGGGTCTTTGTAAATCGGTTCTCGTTCTTTGAGCTTTTTTTTATACATATAAGAGTTGCTTTATTATTTACCTTGCTTATAAAATACAAGGTTTATATTTCAAAAGTGGATTTTTCTGCAATTAAATTTCTTTAAATTTATCTAAATTGTTGGGATCGAGAGGGATATTCTAATGTGAGCCTATCAGAAACTTCTCAGCATTTGCTCATGTGGAGAGGAAACCACTTAAAACTCTTCAGGAGAAGCCGGCCTATCGTCAGTTGTCAACCGGCCTTCCGTTCCACTAGAACAGTGTTCGGCATTTTGTTCTCTACTTTGGTTTATTTTACCGACTGCCTTCACTATATTGACCATGTATGATACTACCTCTCGTGTGAGTTCTTTACTACCCATCACCGATAGGATGTCGCAAAGATTTTCACCCAGGCTTCTGCATCGCGCCTCCAGCTGTTGTCTTTGAAAGCTGAAAAGGGGGCAATGCATCAACAGGTGAGGGACATCTTGAGGAGTTTTATCGTCGCATGGGCAGCTGTTGATCTCGGAGAGCTTGAAGTGATGCAGGTAGCTCATGAACCCACCGTGACCTGTGAGAATCTGGGTGTACATGTTGAACAGAGATGAAGAACATTTTAGAGAAAGCAATATAGAAATCTAGACATCTACAGGGCCTATGACCTGTCATTGACTGGTTTAAGTAGCCTCTTTACACATTATGTAACATTCAAAATTCTGCCCATATTTGACTATCAAAATCCCTTAAATTCTTTTATCTTTTGATTTTTGTGAAGTTAAAGAGCTGAAACCTTTATTTATGCGGGTGATATTCGTGTAATTGAACTATTTCACCTAAATACTCGGCAACGCCTGGATATTTTATTTTTTCAATTTCTATACTTCTTCATTAACCAGGTTGTTAATTTTTTTGTAGACTCAACTTCTTTGTAGATTCAACATCCTGGGGAGCTGTTAATATTCACATATTACAACAGAGATGCATAACATTTGCAGAAGTCTAGGCATCTACAGGGATCATGACCTGTCATTGGCTGATTTAAGTGGCCACTTTACACACTGTGTAACATTCACTATTCTGCCCATACTTGAACATTTATATCCCTTCAATTTTTTCAGTTGATGTTTGTGAGGTTATATTACATGATTGAGGTCCCAGGTTTGATCCGTGGTAGAGTTTAAGCGTGTTGTTTGTTTTTTTTTTTTAAAAGAGAAATACTGGAATTCTTATTATTTACTCAAATATTGAAATTTTCCCACCATTTCCTAAAAGTCGTAAATAACTTGTGCTGGAAAAATGGAAATCGAGTTGTGGTAAAGTGGGATTTGAACCATGGACCTTTGGGCCGTGTGTTCACAATACTACCACGGGACCACAACCCGGTTCAAATTATTAACGTGGTTATACAACGCAAATTCCGTGTCTGTCGATTGGCATCTGGATCATCTGTTACAGTCAGTCAGTCTTTCAGATGATCTTACCTCATGTAACAGATGATCGACGTACGCTGTATTTGGGTATTCTAATGCAATGCCCAATGGAAAATGATGATGACAATTATGATAGTTGAACTAATTTACGATAAACTATTTTTTCAGCTGACGAATTGACATGTCCACCTATTCCGATAAACGCAGTAAGCGTTCAGAAAACAGGACAAAAGTCGTGGGACAGTAAGTACCAACATAAATATTACTTTCAAGACAGACGTCTCCAACACAAACGAATGCATTATTTTTGTGGAGGACATCACCATTAAGCCGTAAAGTCGACGAAGACGAACACCGCTTTGGCCCGCAACGCGTAATCCAATGCAACGTCATCTCGGACAAGACATCAAACGTCGTGCATCGACAGAATATGCACATTTCATCTTGGCGTTTTGTGCATTTTGTGCCCGTCCACCAGCTCCTCGCCAGGATGAAATGTGCATATTCTTTCAATGCACGACGTTTAATAACTTGTCCGAGCTGATGTTGTATCGGATTACGCGCTGCGGGCCAAAGCGGTGTTCGGCCCTGTGAACTTCACGGCTTTTTGGTGTATCCTCTACAATACCAACGGAACCGAACAAACTCTATGTTGCCTAATTATAATATACCTCCGTGGTCTGGATTTGAATCGTCACCTTCTAAATTGAATCGGTCTAACATCAGTTCTCATTATTACTGGGACAAATAAAGTTTATTGATTCAACCTGTAGGCTGAGAAACAATGATGTACTGTTCTCAATCAGCACAAAACAAACTATAGCCTTAATACACCAATATACCGTTTTTGATGTATTGTAAACTCAAGACAAGACTTTTTCGGTTTACCTCGATTTAAACGAGCACTTAATCAAAAGTACACATCATGTCTTGATGCCATTGCTCTGTTTTTGGTTTTCTATAACATTTATAATTTCGACTGTAGTTGTAATATGCCTGGTTTACTTTTATAAATGGACGATAATGTTTGTTAAGTAGTCAAATAAATGAAATATTGAGATTCAAAAGCGGTTGCAGCAGCTTTATATGTGCTTCGTTAGCACTGTCAATAACCATTCCTAAAAGGGGGAAATCATATGGAGATGTTCGTCTGGGGATCTAGTGATTGGTTGATCTTTCATGCTGTTTCCGGCAGAGTCGCTTAAAATATTTTTCGATTTGGTTGTTTTTGTTACAGTCAATTATGATTTGTTTGAAAGAGATCGATCTAGATAAGTAAATGGGTATTTTTGATATATGGGTTTTTCATACCATATAACACCCCTTATTTCAGAATGCATAGAGCTGGCAGAATCAGTGTATCCATGCATAAATGGTAGCAGACCATATGCTTGTGCAAAACCAACCAGTACATATAACATTGGAAGGATGGAAACTGTACCAGGAGAGTTTCCTCACATGGTAAACTTTTAATATTCATCTAATTTTAATGGATAACTTATATAGTGGCACTTTTACAAATGTAATACGTGTTCGTTAACAGTATTACTACATTTAGCTTTTATCGACTATCGAGAAGCGTTTGACTCAATTGAAAAATGGGCTGTTATTGAAGCACTCCAAAATGCCCAAGTAGATTTTAGATACATTAGATTAATAAAATTCATTTATGACAACGCTACTATGGATGTGAGGATTAATGATGACACAAAAACTGATAAAATCGAAATAAAAAAAGGTGTCAAACAAGGGGACACAATATCGCCAAAACTCGCTAGTTTAGAGGATGTATTTAAAACCCTAAATTGGGAAAATAAAAGTGTAAAGATCGATGGCATGTACTTGAGTCACCTCAGATTCGCAGATGATTTAGTAGTCATAAGTAAAGACATGGATGAACTAGGCGAAATGATTATGGAACTACATGAGGCTTCAAAAAGGATTGGTTTGGAAATGAATATTCATAAAACAAAGATTATGAGTCCAACAGGACGAGACATTTTCATTAACGATAATAAAATCGAATTGGTCGATGAATACATTTATCTAGGACACAAAGTCAAACTTGGTAAAGATAACAGGCGAGAACATTCCATGGTGACTTTTCATATAAAAGCATCGTTATTGGATCTCCAAGTCTCATAATGATACAAAACTAGTGGGTGTGCGTGTCTGTTAGTATAAAAGACCACCACTGCCTTTAATAAAAAAAAATATCGATATCTAGCCCTGAAAATTCCTCGAATTGAGAATCACTCTGATATCTGTAAGACTTTTTCAGGATAGTTCTTATTAATGACTTTGGTATTTTTGCTGCTGGGTCCAGCAGATACAACTAACGCAAATAATTACACCACCGTTATAACAGAAACGTAGGTTGTTCAAAAAGTAGTTTCGTTATTTTGTCGCAAGATGTGGTTGATCATACATCATCGACCCACTCTACTAAGCACTCTTGTGTTCCATTCAACTTAAATTACGGAACTTAACCTCTAGTCAGTAAATGTCAGTGGTAATTAATTTATTATATACATACGGCCTAAGCCAATTACAATAGTTACATGAAGAAACATAAATGGAAGAAACTGAACAAAAAGAACATAAAACTATTTAGCAAAGACAAACAAGGGCAAAACAATAATAAAAGTATACAAAATATTCAAAAAACGAAAGACGAAAAATTTTGAGCTAAACCATGCCAATCCAACTTCATCCCACACTGTTTAGTCGCGAAGAGATCTACGAAAAGCCGGAAGATCTATCCCAAAAATTCCAAGTCGTGTGATGAATTGACTAATCTACACATTCTGGACATTGGGGCATAAAAACCAAAGTTGCTCTTAGAAGATTTTATAAATAGCAGATTTTGACTTCTGGTGACACGGTTGGGAACATAAAAATAAATTGATTTCAATAGAGATGGGACATCACTTAAAGCATTAAGTATTTTGAAAATGCATATAAGGTAATGCATTGAAGATGTTAGGATTTGTCCTGTGTACTGCCAGGGTTTTTGAAAATACCCGCATACTGAGAACTCTTTACAACTCCTTGGTGCGAAGTAGACTCAAGAGTGGCTCGATGATTTAGGGGCCACATAAACTGAAGTACTCGATTATGATAGAGAAAATACAAAAGAAGTTTCCGAGATATCTCTACATGAGAAAATGCGGGTATTATCCTTAACTCTACCCGACCGAGTTTCACCGGGGTATGCTCAGCTACAACAATTTAGAGACTAGAAGGAATGTGTACTTGTCTACACATTTTTATTGATTGTTGCGCGGTGTGCTCGATAATTCTGAGATTATGATGAGCATTGGTTTGTATGTTCCTGATGATTACCTAAAACAGCGTCAGGATACATCGTTTCATATTCCGATATACACGACCAACATGCCGACGGTTATGCCTGTTGGAAGAGCTACCGCTATGCTGAACAACATCGCTCTGGATATTGATCTGTTCCATGTACCCGAAGGGGTTTTCCGGAGCAGGATTCTCCTACTACTTTGACATTTAACGTATACGCTGTAATTTCCTGTTCTGTAGTTGTCGTTCTAATGTCGACATTTTATGTTTTAGGCTTTGATTGGGTACCGCAAAAGGGACGAGCTCGAATGGAATTGTGCCGGGAGCCTCATCAGCGAAAGATGGGTCCTTACTTCTGCACATTGCTTAGCACCAAGAGAAGGGTAAGAATCTTTTTAAAAGGCATTAGAGTTGATAGATATGTTTAACATGGAAAATGAACCTTCTTGAGAAAAAAAAATACAAGTTATTTATGTTTCCAGGAATAAGTTATCATAAAGCACTAAAACATTTACTATTTTCTTCATAATGAGGAATTCCAGCCCAACCAGGAATTAAATATTAAAAATGTTTTCGTTTACACGTGAATATTAAAAAAATTTGGAGTAGGATAAAATATCTTAAAAACGCACGCAAAAATAAATAAAAAATGTTAAAAATAGTATTCATTTTAAAATCGTAAATAATGACGTCACTCCTTATATCTACGTGTAGTATTTCCGGTTTCCGTTTTAAAGCCCCCGCACCTTGTAAGGAACGTTTTGACCATAGAAAAAAGAGTATAATTTGTGATTGAAAAGTTTTGACATTTCAACAGCGTTGCTCTGGATTTTTCGGTAGATCTACATAGAAATAAGCAAATTACGATCAACTAAATGAAGTAATCAAAGCAATATTCCATAGATACTTGTCAGTTTTGTTATTGGCTGGAGAAATACAACTTGCCGCGGTCAGTGAAAGTAAGAACGCCAACCGTTTCATGACGTCACTACTGAAAAGTGATACACTGATTACAGTCATTTGGCGCGGTATTTGATAAATGTAACTTTAAAAAATCATATCCTTGTAAATAAGGCACAAAAAAAAAAATTGCTTAGTTTAATAGTACGCTAATAGAAAATAAATAAATTAGAAAACAGTGGAATTCCTCATTGACATCAATATTCCTTCAATTCTTACATCTGTTGGTTTTGATTTGGGAAGTAAAACATTTGACAAAATTGTATTTTCTTTTATATCGTCAGTACAGTGGACTGAATCGGGCTACTGACTGTTAAATCGGGTTGTTATCCTGCGGCTAGTGTTGCGTACTCACGGATCCGAGATCCGAGGTTTGAACCCCACTCTACCCCAACTTGATTTCCATTTTCTAATAGTCAGTTATTTACAGCTCGTTGAAAATGGCCACCAAAACGGAAATATTTGGGAAAATTATAAGAACGCTAAAAAAATCGTCTGCTGCCACGGACGTAGAATCAATAATGCAGTATTTGGTCAGTTTTAAAATGACTTGTATGATGTTCTACAGATACGTAAAACGACAAAAAGGTCTGCTTAAAACTGTAAAATCTTCAGAAAAGTAGATTCAGTATTTTCAATATTAAATATTTGTAGCATGTATTTAAGAATTAATTGTAAAATTGTTTTTTTCCTGCTACATCTCCCCATTCCAGATCTTCTCGACGAGATTCTAGCCAAATGTGGAAACCTTAGGTGTGGGGTATCTAGCCAAATCTTTATACACGACCATAGCTAATACTTACGATGAACTGAAGCTAAAAATGAAAGACAATTAATAATTGTAGGCAACCGATCTTGTATTTATTTTCAGGGGTTTGGAGTATGTCAGACTCGGTGGCAACGAACTCAGTGCTACAAGTAATCCTGATAATCTATACAAGGCAGCGAGTCTTCTGCGCCACCCACAATTTAGGTCAAATGCAAAATACAGTGACATTGGATTAGTACAGCTGGACCGCGAGTAAGACTATTTTATATTTGATACTTTGTACTTGGTGGATTTATTTCTGCACAGCAATTTATTTGCTTTGTCGTTGGCGTCAAGATCCTGCTCAACAAGATTGTAAATAATAAATTTGATTCCCCGGAACTAATTTATCTACTTGCTTACCATATTCTTTCCAGACCAACTAGACTGTCTACATTCGTAATATTAATACTAACCATCGGAAACATTCTACGATCTATATATGTGAAGAATTTTAATAGTTTTGATATATTAAACACTCCATGTAATGTTAACGAAAAGGCGGACTGTAAATGAAAAATGAATTTCATTAAGTTTTGTGATTGGGAAATATTTGAGAAATGAATCATCTCAGATATGGAATCCCCAGTATGCCATATAAATAACAAGAATTGAAAATATTCAAAACAAATGTATAAAGTACCTTAAATACAAAACCGGTATTTCTTAAGTATCAACTCGCTGCCTCCACCTACCATGGAATCACTTCTCTACAGTACCGCAGAGTCTGTGCGGACCATCTACTGCTTCAAAAAATAATGACAGGAATAGTTGACTGTGCAGAACTACTTAATTTAATAACACTACATATGCCAGCCAGGATTCGTTGACGATACCACCTGTTTCATGTGCCAATAAGTAAAACATCGTATGTTAAAAATGCTTTTTTTCTTAGAACCTTTTTCAGAATACAATACAAATTTTAAAGATATAGATTACACAAACATCACTCTGTCAGATTTAAAATTTACACTAAAAATGAATTATGTAACTAAGTAGACATTATAATAATAAATATGTTCATCTCCCTTCCCTTCCTTATCCTCTCTTCAAGCATTCTTGTCCTAATCCCGCCCAATTTACAGTAACTTAATGTTCTTAAAATAAATATTTAAAAAATCTTTGATTATTAAATTTTTTTACGAGTACATGAAAATAACATTTTTATATGCATAAATTTAAATGTATTTATTTGATATGTAGTATATTTTATTTACTAACTTTGTATACTTTGTGGAAATCTATTATTAGTTCTGAGTTTATACACTATATCTGTTTACTATAAATATGTATGTAGAACTGTTGATTTCCCAAATAAAAAAAATAAAATAATAATAAACACTTTGAGCAAGAACGATAGAGGAAAGAGTGTTGTGCATAGTTAGTGCTACCGACTAGCAGATGGAATAAATACTTATTTCTAGTCACGCGAAAATGGACATAAAAATTAATTTTGGAGAGTAGGTTTTAAGGATTTACTTTATTATTTTAATAATTTATACAAATAGCGTATTTCAGATATAGTGCGTCTATTTTCAAGGGTAAAAAATTAATTTTGTTTAGTAAATTGGCTAGAAGTGGAAAGTGTTGTATTTTTTTATAATCTAGATATTTTAAAATTATAACACGACTGGTTATATTTCAAAGATATTTATTGATTCAGTTCATACTTTACATACAGTACAAGCACTAGGAAATTAACTTAATACAATATCGTTGGTTACACGGGTTGACAAGCACTGATTTTACAGATTGAGAGGCAGCGGAATTGTTATTCGCAACAGGGGGTGATTTCGGGTCCCGGGTGGCCAAAACACGTGTGTGCCTCGAACAACCGAACTAGCTCTTCCTAGTAATATGATGTCTCGCACCGTATTCAGAAGTTAGCGAAAGGGCCGAACAGCCAGCATTCGTACTGCACTGAGTAGGTCCTCGGGATCAATTACTAGGATCTCGATTAATCAAATTATATGTCTGACCAAAGAACCCGGATGAGCCAAATAAGGCAAGCAACTAGGTTAGCAAGGGTTGACAGTATAATATGACTGTACGGGATGAGAGCCAGGGCGTAGCCTAGTACCAAAGAGTTCTAGAAAAGGAAAGCAAGCTGGTTCGCTAGGAGAGCCCTGAGTGGGTGTCCTTACCAAAAAGTACCAAGAAGCTAGGTAAGCAGAAAGGTTAGAGGACGACCCGAAATATTCTGACTTCTGAGACTAGAAATCCGCCTAATAAAGGCTGAAATCGAGGGAGGATGAGAAATTTAGGGGTCTCGGCTGGAGGGCATCGCATGGGAATGCGGCCGAATATGCAAACTAGAGATGAAAATAATCGACTAAATTTACTTATCGAATGATTAGTAATCAAATGAATGAAATAATCCAATGAATCATTCGAATGAATAATTTTTTTCCGGTATACCATAGACAATAGACACAGAAATTTATCCAAAGACGAACTCTGTTTTTCGGGAGAAATATCCATGCTTCGGGAATGCTAGGTATTTTTTTTTTATAAGAAAAAGAGCCTTCTACCAAAATGTGACAACATCGGCCAAAAACAAGTGACATAGATTTACAAATTAAAATCAACAACAACACAAATAGAAAGGAATAATAATATGAACACAAGCAAAAAACGATACCTACATTGTATGAAAACTTCAAGTTGGTTACATTCTAGAATATTTTCAAATGTTTTGAATTTTTATTTTACTTTAACTAATAATATGGAGAGAAACCTACTTTAGAGTGATCGCCAACGTCGGGGAGACCTGATTTGGCACAGAAAGAAGAATAATATTATATGAAAAACAGAAGTCACGTTCAAATACGGATTTTATTTCTAGAAAGCCGGGACGTAAATACGAAAAAAGTCGTGTGTTTATTGTAAGTAACCCTAATAAAAAAGTAATACGAAAAAATATTTTTTTTAAAACTTAAAACAAACCTATCCAGCTAAATCATTGCGTTCCGTTTGCTTGTTTTACAGAGTTACTTTTACCAATCTGATTCGCCCTGCTTGCTTACACATTGGTAATCAAATTGATGACAGTACCTTAACGTCAGTAGCCTGGAGCACCAATTATGTTGATAATGGTGAAGAGAGCCATACACTTATTAAAGTAAGTAAGTTTGCGTTTTTTTTTTTTTACAATAAATATAATAATAAAACAGAGTTTTAAAAAAATAAAGCATAATTACATATCAACGAAATACGTGAATTTTTGCTCCTGTAATAAATAATGGACCGTTAGAATATTTTTTTATAACATAAGAAAGAAAAAATTTAATATTCTGTAAAAGGTAATACGGTATTTTTTTATAGTAATTAAAAAAGGAAATAAAAAATATTTAAAAAAAAACACAAAAATATTCATTATTAGTAAAGGGCTATAAAATAAATCATAGAAAAAAAGAGTTCATTTCTTAAGTTTGAATCCAGGATAGTGCATGTTTTTTAAAAGAAGGAAAATTTTGATAGTCTGGAATCAATGAAATTATCATATTATCAGTAAAAAAGAATTAAAAAAATTTTGGGCCTATAAAATATGCATGTCTCTGTGCGAGCCTCGTTTTACAATGTGGTATTTCTAACACACGATTCCTTCTTTGACTTGATCTAAATAGATTTACAAGTAATTAACCAAAATTTATTTACAAGTAACTCAAATGAATTACTTGTAAATAAATTTTGGTTCTTGAATATATATTTTAAACATTGAAAACAATATATTTGTCTTAGATCTAAAAGTTTAGCTTCTTGGAACAATTGGAAAGAAGGAAAAGTGCGTTAAATTAAATATACACACTACGGGCAGTGCCAACGCTTGCGCAGATTTTAAGTTTGAAGTTCGTTTGCAATGTCACTTTGAACATGCGTAATGACATGAATTTAGTTGATTTAGTATCCCATAACGTGCGTATAATGTTAGGCGAATTTAGCGTTCCTGGTTCCGATGCGCGGACTGTCATTTGTCATATTATCGCCCGTTTATCACGTCAGACCTGTCCTATTGTTATAATATTATTAAACTTAATGTAAAAGTTGATAAAATGTGAAGAAATGTATTGCCAATGTTTTCGGCCTGCAGCCGCCAGTGATACGGATATATTTAATTTGGACTAAACACAATAATTGATATCAAACTTTCGATTGTGTTCATTTAATATAAATAGATTAAATTAAATGCTTAATAGCAAGAACTCAAATCTAGAAATAGCAAAGCATTGCCGGGTTCAGCTCGTAAGTAATAAACTCCGTCGTGTATTCAGGCCCCAGCGCTCAAGTGTGAACTGCGGCCGAATTTCCGTATCGTCCCAGCGTTTTGTCCTGTGCGGTCGAGGCTGTTCCCGGAGCTGGGACAAGACAATATTGCCTATCAACATTGTATTGTCCTTCTGTAAAATGTGCACATGCACGGTTGTGGGGGTAATCATTGCTCCGCAGAGATAGCCTGTTCTCGATCTCGGTGGTGATGTGTCAGGACAATTTTTTGTCTTACAAATTTCTGTTTACACGTGGACAATGATCGAGTCCTGGGACAAAACATTAATGAACTGTCTACGTGTAAAGTAAACGACCTTTTATGTAGGCGTTTACTGTTTTTATGCGTTTTATATGCTTACTTATTTTATATATAATACTCCTCTGAAATGTATTCACCATAGAATTAAGAATAGTCCAGGAGGAGCGTAAAATCATATTTGAGTACATCGGACTGTGTCCAAAAAATCCCCCCACTATGCTCCACTTTCACCGCGACAATTTTATTTGAAATAAAATAAATTTTATTTGAAATAAAATAAATTTTATTTTACATAAAACGGATATTTTTATATCATGTTAAATAATATTTGATGTTTTAAAGATAATGTCAATCAAATGTCCACCACAGAGTTGTTTAATCCGAGGTCCAATTTTCATTAGTTCTCTCATAAGATGAGCAAAGTAGGGTAAAAAAAATTACTACCCTGGCAACACTAACGAAATGTCCATTTTGTTCTTCGACAACCTGACAGATGGAAAAATAATTCCATTTTTAAGTAATGTATTTGCTACTTCCACATTCATTTGCTAATTACATACGGAATGTGATCCCATCCTGTTTTTTTAAGATGCTAGCAGTATTTCTACACTTTGAAAGGACCTAACACGGCAGAATTGAATTCAAATCAGGAGTTGCGTACTGAGCGGCGTCTACAAAGAAACTAATGGGTCAAAACGTAAAACTACTCTTTTACGAGCAGTTTAGTCGCCTTTTGGTTGATGCTCGTATGCGGTTTCTGGACTGTTCTTAATTCTATGATATTACCTTTTTTTATATATGGGAGTTGCAATAATTTTTACCTTGCTTTTAAAATACATGGTTTATATTTCAAAAAAAGGATTTTTCTGCAGTTAAATTACTTTAAATTTTAGCTAAGTTTTTTGGGATCAGGAAGAATATTCTAGAGTGGGCCAATCAGGAACATCTCAGCATTTGCTCATGTGGAGAGGAAACCATTTAAAACTCTTCAGGAGAAGCCGGCCTGTTGGCAACAGTCAACAGGCCTTCCGTTTCACCAGAAGAGTATTTGGCATTTTGTTCCCTACTTTGGTTTATTTTACCAATTGCCCGCACTATATTGACCATGTATGATACTATCTCTCGTGTGAGTTCTTTATTACCTATCACCGATGTGATGTCGCATAGATCTTCACCCAGGTTTCTGCATCGCGCTTCCAGCTGTTGTCTTTAAAAGCTGAAAAAGGGGCAAGGCATCAACAGGTGAGGGATATCTTGAGGAGTTTTATTGTCACATGGGCAGCTGTCGATTTCGGAGAGCTTGAAGCGATGCAGGTAGCTCATGAACCCACCGTGACCCAGAGAATCTGGGTGAGCTCGTAGCCAGCTTTCTGCATTCTCCTGAAGTCATAGGCATGGAAAATTGTAGGGAAAAACATTTTAGTAATACTTCCGGTGGGTTCACTCAAATAACAATCCTTCCAAAGTTGAAGGGTACTGCTTCTAATGGGATTGGCTCCTGGGAGCCTTAACCACACTTGCCTAATTTACAAGATATAAGGTTCTCGACGTCTTGGACGTCCACTGCTGACTGTTCGTTGGCAGTTTATGTCAGAACTTCGGGCTGAGAACCTGACTTGGGAAGACGCGGAGTTGGCAGCCGATAGAGATGCGTGGAGGCTCTTTGTGGATACTCCTCCAACTAGCGAGCGGACATGAAATGATAACGAAATGTATTTTTATATGATTAAGCCCCCGTGCGAATAAATAAGCAAAATGAATTACAATTTATGTTTTAATATTTTTGATTGAACGTTTAAGGTGATTCTGGATAAAGTCCCTTACTCCGCCTGCTCGTCATTTTATTCTCCAAGTAGAAAGCTGATTGATGGAATAAGGAACGACTCTCAACTGTGCTATCATTATTCAACTGAAATGACTGACAACTGCCCGGTAAATATAAATACACACTACATGGACATTGGCACTCTCAAAACTCTGTATTTTGCTCTTTTCTAGTCAGTAGTAAGTTTACATATGGTATAAAGCTACCTATATCGCGTTGCTATTAACTCTTGTGTAACTGTGATGTCACACTAATGGGACACAAGATTTGATATACGAGTATCTCTCTTATTTTTTTTAATGATGTATTCGTGTTTTTTTTATATTTCGTAATCTTCAAATGGACATTTTCACATCCGATTTAGAAGGTAAAATTTGTATAACTATGCTAAATGTTAATACAAAAAATATTTATTTTCGCTACGCGAAGAATGAATGTCCGCTAATTCAGCAACATGTCTATACATATACCTTATATAAGAGAAATCACGAAGATAGAAGTCATAACAAAGAAGACAGAGACGCTGTTCTGTGGCGGGTGTTGAAAACAGATTCAGTCTTCAGTCAGTTGATGACAGTGATAGGGGACGCACGCGCCTAACATGGGCAGCGTATTTGTGATTTTTAACTTATTTTGCTGTAACAAGGCTAAATTTTTCGTTTATTTGCATAAATTATGGAAAAGGAATTATTAAACAGTATGTCTTCATGTTCTTTTTTTTTAATGTCTGAACTTCAGAATATTCCGTCTTTTTTTTTTTTTGCACCACAACAGGCCAGGAGGCCCAATTACAGTGGTGAATTACAGCACAGAACACCCAGGCTTGAGAAAAATCACTTTTTTTTTTTTTGTGTTCTCACCGGGAATCGAACCCGGAACCTTCCGTGCGTTAGTCAAGCGTCTTGACCACTACACCACGGAGGCCGCCTACTTTTACTAGTGATAACACGATGTTACATCACCGCGCGCAAAGGGATTATTTACCACAGTCTTTTAAGAGTTGATAATTGTTGTTTGAGTTGAAAAGATAAAAAAATGCCATTTTCGATTAAATTACTTGTAAATTATGAACAAGTGAATAAACATTTTTTGTAGATTACCCATAAAATAAATCACGGCTCGCTACTGATTTACAGACCATGATAACTTAGAGGTGCTCTACAAAAAACAACTTAGCAAATAAAATAAGTAGATCAATTAAACAATTATACGCTAAAACAATACTCACTTATAGATTCAAACACTACTCTTACTCAAATGAAAGACATAACCCCCACAATACATCACATACAAATAATATAATCACTAGATCCTCAACACATAAACAACTTAAACAAATACAAACTAATACCACTTTCAGACAAAGGGATTTTGAGTATTATTCAATTAAAATCTATAACCTACTTCCACTATCTATTAAAGCAATTAGTAATGAGAAAATGTTTAAAAAGGCTATAAAAAAATGGATAGTGGAGCTAGGTAGAAGTAAAATGGATTGTCTCATTCGCCCATACCAATGCTGAATCAACTGCTCCACAACTGTATGGCTTATGTTAGGTTTTTGTTGTTTTCATTGTGTGTTTTGTAATATAAATAATATAGATGTATATAAATACCTTGTTTTTAAAACTGTCTGAATATTTGTTAATTATGTTTGTTTTTTAAGTGAGTCTTCTTTGTTTATTCTCAAATGTAATAAAAAAAAACTAAATTGTTAAGTGTCCTCGGCACGGGAAACCCCAGTGAGGTCATATTATTTTTATTATTAATTTATAGTTTGTAAGCGAAAAATATGAATAAATAAATAAAATAAAATTGATAAAATTAGGTTGTAACGGCCGCTTGGTTTTGGCACAGCTTTCGTTAAGTGGACATCTCTGATCTAATCTGTTAATATTATGAATGTTGATTAAATTTTCAGAATGATGCCCAGGGTCCATTGCAAGCGAGTAATGATCACAGCGTGAACTGTACATTTCTCATCGTTGGGGTGTCTTCCTTCGGATCAAGCTGCGGAAGTGACGCTCCTCTCGTCTATACCAGGGTATCGCCATTTGTTCCGTGGATCGAGAATGCAGTCTGGCCCCAAATTCCAGATGGAATCGTGGTAGAAACTTCAGCGGGACAAACACAACCAAATACTTATAGAAGCATACCCCATTTTTCTTTTCTTCGGGAAGAAGAAGAGCTTCCAATATGGGACTAAAAACGAATACGCATCATTGGTTTATTTTTATTTTTATTTTATTAACATAAACGGCAAATCTGCCTTTTACAAACATTTTTAATACTAGGGGAAGGGTGTACAAAATGACATAGTAATAATATCTCAGAAACCAAACTCTTGGTCATGTTTGAACCTGCACAAGAATGAGCACTGGTACGACACATAAATACTCACCAATATTTAGGACGCTTATGGCGACCGCCCGAGGAGGACGTGTTGCGGGTTACTTTGTATAATAAAACAATATTTTTGTTGCACGGACACCGAAGGTATTATTATTATTTTATTTGTATTATTCTACAACACAAACTGAAAGGATATGTTGTTCTGAAAAACTATAATTTTGTTAAAATTTACTAAGCGCAATTTGATATTTTTTTATGTTTTTAAAAACTCACGTAGTGGGGCAAAACGACATATGTACCGGTAGGGTAAAATGACATACTATGTCATTTTTCCCCACTTAATACTTTTATTTCTTTAGAAGAATAATAATGCTTTGCAATAATTATTTGCGTAAAACGTGACATTTGAATACAACTCCAAAATATATAAGAGGCTAAAGCTAAAGGTTCCAAAAAACATATCCTGGAAAAGTGTAAACAAGGTATATGTAAAAAATTGATTATTGATTCAGACACTGAAGACTTTCTACTTACAGACGATGAAGATGACTGCTCGTGCATTTATTGTAATGAGTTATATACGAGATCAAAGCCAGGTGAAAAAGTGGAAACTGGGTTCACGCAGAATGTGCTGGTTTAAATTTAAAAAAACAAGATTTTTGTTTGTGAAGTGTGCATTTAATATTTTAATTCTTCAATATTCATAAAAAAACTTATCAATTCTGTTTTTAAAAAGTATTGAATAATCTTCCCATCATCGTTTGTCATTTTGTACACCCGGTGGGGCAAAACGGTTATTTGCAGCATGTTTTTATTTTTGTATTTTTATTTGATAGATTTGTATTTTTTTCTACAACAACAGTGCTAAGATGTTAAAAAATAGTGTACATTTTGAACCAAAGAGATTTTTTACTAAATATGTTACCAATTATTATTTTTTCATTTTACAAAAAATCCCTTCCCCTACATATTTGGACACCCTTCCCCTACACCCTTCCCCTACAGTTAAAATAAAAATAAAACATTTTAAAACCATAAATTTCCTTTTACCCAAGATTTATAAATAAAAAAAAATAAACCTCAAAATTATAAAAGATTTATATTTAAAAAATTAACCTAAAAATTATACAGCATATTCAGTAGAAAGTTTAAATAATAAAACATTCTACAGTAATACAACAAGAAAATCATAAGACCTGTTTCATACAGCTGGGCAAAGTGAACAAAAAACTGTGAATTATGAAATTCAAGAATAAATCAATATAATTACCATTCACCATCTTTGAAAAAGTTCAAAACGTTTGTTCTATAGGAACAATACCCTCTACTAAATATATCAGATACGTGGGAATAACTATTACCGAGTTCATGAAGTCTATTTAAACGGCATAACAAGTATACACTGTCCGTGAATTGTTGCCACAAAACGGTGTCACCTGTCTAGTCATTCTTCCAGGCACCCTGAAGTTGATGAGAGATAATAGTTCAGGGCAACCCCATATTGAATTTACAATTTTGAATCAATTTAAAAGGTCCATAATTTTTCTTCTTCTTCTTTTACTGATAAAACCACTTAAATGACCAAATTTGAGTAAAGAAGATAAAAATGCAGTCGTGTATTTTTTAGACCTTATCAATTGATGAAGTAAAAAAGTTACCATGTATAAAAACCTACTCGTTTTTTTAAAAAATATTTGTGTTTCTGGTGAAAACCATTACGAGACATATTTTTTAGGAATCTCATCCATTGAAACAATTTAAACGTACGGCAGATCATCTTGCCTTCGTATTTTTTTTACTTATTTTTACCAATAATTATTTGCCAAGAACATTTTGAGTTTGTCCAAATTTTTGTAGACAAGGACTGGATTCAACTCTCTGGGGAGCTGTTTATATAAACATATTACAACAGAGATGAAGAACATTTAAGAGAAGGTAATATAGAAGTCTAGGCATCTACAGGGTTTAAGTGGCCACTTTACACACTGTGTAACATTCATCATTCTGCCCATATTCGAACATCTATATTCCTTCGATTCTTTCATCTGTTGATGTTTGTGAAGTTAAAGAGCTGAAACTTTAATTTATGCGGGTGAGCTTCATCTAATTGAATTGTTTACCTACATACTAGGCACATGAACAGATGAAAGAATTGAAGGAATATAGATGTTCGAATATTAGCAGAATGGTGAATGTTACACAGTGTGTCACTTAAACCAGCCATTGACAGGTCATAAACCCTGTAGATGCCTAGATCTTTACCTTTACCCTTTCTTATTTTCTTTGTTGTAATATGTTAGTAAGTATTTGCTTTGTTATTTTCAGTTGTTTATGTGGTTTTTTTTTCAGTGGTAAATTATATCACAGAACACCTAGGCATAAGGAAAATCAGTAGTGTCATATGCACCGTTGGTTCTCCAATCACGACGCCAATGATATTCATAAAAGCATTATTTAATAGTATAATCATAAATGTGGAATCATTCAAAGGGATTAACATAAAAGAAAAAAAACAGGTTGAATTCAATAAAAATTTATTAAAAATTTAAAAATTACAATTATAACATAAACATTTACATTTATTACACAAACAAATATAAACAGTTATCAATTAAAAATAATTGTAAATAACAAATAAAAAATCTTTAAAACTTTATAAAATATTACTACCAACAATACGCGATGGAAAGTTATTTCATTAATATAACGAAAGCATCTTGAAAAGCTCTTATAACAATATGTAAAATATGCGCAATTATGGTAACAATATAGATTACTAAAATCGTTTGCAATGACGCGCATAAGATCAAGGGTTCGATTCCTTACAGGATCCTGAACTGGTGCATGCAGCAGCCCTATGTACCATTGTACAAAGTACGTGTAGGATTTTAATTTCACTTAAGTATAAAATGATGGACTGGAGGACGAGAACGGGACACAGAAGCATAGGAAGACACCAGATCCGGTGATCCGACAAAACCAGAAAGAGGTTGCTTGAGACGGTGTAGTTCTCTTCCAAGGAATGTGATATAACATTCCTTATTCCAAGTTATGTCTAGTGCTATGGGAGGCACTATTCGATCTACGTATTGAAGTTTTGATGAACAGTATAATATCACGTTCGCTGTTCACGCAGAATAAACTGCTTGAGGATCGACAGCCTTTTCGTGTTGCAGAATAAAATACGATGGGTATTTTCCTTTGTAATCATTTCAGTGATATGATTAGATCGATTAGATGCAGACATCAGTACGGATTAGGATTTGATATACAAAGTAGATTACTCGAGACTCCGTACATTAGTTTCCTTTTTGGATTAAAGGAAAATGGCAATTATTTTCAAAGCGTGCAGAAATAAGCACGGATAACACAGAGTATTAAGTTTTCTGTGCTAAGTACACAAGCAATTTGCTCGGATGAACTAGACCTCTTCATGGATTGAAGATGACGGTGTCGAGCAAACATTCAACTCATTGGCACTCCTGGCCAGTCATCGCCAGTCGTGGAAGATACCTCGGGGCATTGTATCTCTTGAGCAGGCACATATCTCATCTCGAGCTCCGGCATAACTTCGTTATCGTCGTGGATCTCCACCTCGGCTCCGAGGTCCTGATCGTCCATGAAGAGGAACTCGGGAACGGGAGCCTCCTCTTCTGGCTCTTGCTGGACATTCAGCAGCCCCATGAGGCGTTGGAAAACTTCCAGCGCGTTTCGATTGTCCATTACTTGGTGATCACCGTCAGCTCCAACGAATTCCATGGTAATAAATGCGGATCTGTAACGAGCAAAAGATACACTGTTATTATTTGCAAAATAGATATTTTCTCGTTTACAAATTTAAGCCCAAATATTTAAGTAAATAAGCTAAAAGACATTGAACTAATTCTCCATAAATTTAAAAAAAAAAAAATTTATGTAAATTAGGAATAATAACTAATTAAGTCAATTTGGCCAGGTATGTTTAAATTTTATGAGACCCATGTCGGGAATCGAACCCGACAACTTTAGCGTAGCAGGCAAAAGCGCTCACCACATGAACGCTAGGCTGACCAATTAATATCTTATCAAGACTAAGGTTCACAAAAATAATCAGAATTGAAGAAATAAGAATATTAACATAGTTGAATATTACTTAAGGTGGCAAGATAACACTTTAAATAATGACAGGTCGTAAGGCCTGTAAATGCCGGGACTTTCATATTCCCTTCGTGAATTTATTCAACATTGTCAAAATATTGGCGGCTTCCGTGGTGTAGTCGAGATACTTTACTCACTCACAAAAGGTTCCGGGTTCGATTCCCGGTGAAAACACAAAAGTTTAAGTTAATTTTCTCAAGTTTGGTATTATAAACAAAATAGATTAAAAAAATTACACAAAATAAATATTAATAAGAAAAACATTATTGATAAGGTAATACAGAAGTTTAAGCGTTTACTAAATCACTATGACAGGTCATAAGCCCTGTAAATGCCTAGACTTCCATTTATCTTTCCCTTAAATGTTCTAGAGAATTCAGTTCTAAATTTGTTTGTTGCAATAAATTTAGAACTGAATTACTCCGTTGGGAGGAAATCCAGCTTATCTACAAGCATTTGAAAATACTCAAAACATTATAATAATAAAATTTATTTACCTTGTTAGAGAAGATAAGTCTTGAGAGCGCTGAGCAGCAGTGGAATCAGGAATCTGAATAACACTTTAATTAAATTCGCAGGAAATTTAGCACACGGCGTTATTAGCACGACACACACTACACAGGAGTGAAGACAGTTTAATAGTTTGAGATTCGCTGCCCGGGGTATATATACCCTACGGCCGAGAGTAGGCGTGGCTTCACACAACTACACGGAGTGGGGGCCAATGCGTGCGCGCGGTTTGAATTTTGTAAAAAGAACAAAGTTTAGTGAGCTTTTGTACCTATTACATTTATAATTTATAATTTAAATGTTTTTTTAATTATTTTATTAAATTGAAAACATATTATACATAATTTTATATAATATTTCACCCGGGGTTTTTAAAAAAAACTCATTTAGGGACATGCAGATAACTATATTTATTTAAAGGCGTTTTTATATGTTAAACTATAACATTATTAAAAAAGCAGAATAAAAATTACGATAGGTACACTACAAATTAAAAAGGTATGAAAAATATTTAAAAATAACAAAATAAACATAATACTAGGTATATAAATAAATTCAAAATGATGTATACATTATACAATCTGGGAAAGAAAAAATATAAAATATAAAAAGTTTATAAATTACATGTGTGTATACATACAAACTGAACTAGTACGAGAGTGCAAATGTTCAAAATTACAAGAATAAAAAAGTTTTTTTTAAATTGACAAAATATGCGCACCCAATACAGGTTTAAAAAATTACATATACATAATACAAGCTAAAAAGGTATAAAAAAACACAAATAACATTTCAATAGAATTAAAAATTACATATACAAACAAAAACGGTAAAATATTAAAAGTTATATGTTCAAGATGCGCATTCTCTAGATAAACTAACATTATTTATTCAAAGTACTTCTGGAAAAAATAATTCTTCAATTCGCACGTCCTGTTTCTATATTTTGAAATTGGTACACTAAATTTTGTGGCAATTTATTAAATTCTTAGAAACCTATGTACTGTAAAGATCTAGTACCAAACTTCGTAGACTTCACAGATCCAATATAAATATTATTTTTTGATCGAGTACTGTACTGATGGATGTCTCTAATGAAAGCGGGCTTTATGTTACTGTGCATCGAATCAAGAGTTGTATTAATGATAGTGTCAGTTATGACAGGCGCCGTGGCGCAGTTGGTTAGACGACTATCTGTGAAACTGGCGTCGCGGGTTCGATTCCCGCCAGTTGCAAGAAAAAAATCCAAGAAAGATTTTTTTCTCAATTGGTCTGGGTGTTGTGGTGTATTTTTTATTACCTTCTTCCGTATCCCCTCTATCCCACCTGCTGACAAGCCTCAAAATAGAGGCTAGCGGGTTATTCCTTTAAATAAAAAAAATCTCGAAATAGGAACGCATGCTAAAAGGCATGATTTTTGTTTCAAAATAAATGTCCCTGACATGAGTATCATACGGTAGGTATCATAAACACATTTCTGATCACTCTATTCTGAATAACCTGCACCTCAGAAATTATGCTCTAGTTGCAAAACCCCAAACACAGCATAGGTATGATAAATGTGAATGGACCATAGAAAAATAGATTGCTCGAAGCAGCGAAACTGGAAGCATTCTCTGAAATCTGTACAGTATTCCAGCTACAGGGACAATCTTTCCCTTCACGTGCTCAACATGTTCATTCCAAGTAAGCTGCGAGTCCACTAACAGTCCCGAGTACTCAGTACTATTTTTTTTCTCCAGACGATCATCACCAATAAAGACATCAATAGATGTTAATATTTTTATTGTTTTGACGGAATGACTGAGATAGATATTGATTGTAAGGAGGGTGAGTGCCGGGAACAGAGTGAACGGTGCACTTAAATCAACCTTGGCAAAAAATACATAATATAATAATTGTGATTTATCAATTATAAATATATAATATTTTCATCCGTGTCTGTTATCGTTAAAAACACCCCAACTGCTTTATTTTCTATAAGCCCACCCAGGGCACTGCAGATTGAACAAACACCTTGCCAGAATGAACCTTTCCCAAACTTCTAGATGTAGGTTCTGCAAAACAGATGAGGAAACACCTACACACATTCTATGTGAGTGTGAGGAGCCTCATCTTCGGGGGACCACTGGTTAAACCTGAGGATATTAAAGAGTTCGCCCCCTAGCTAAAAGCCCGATACTTTACGGATCTAGGCATGGAGGGGGAGATTTAGCAAAATGTAAACTCTCGCCATCCACACAGTAGCCGGTCTCTTCATCGATCTGGGCTTGGAGGGCGAGAACTATTCACGGGGACCCGTCACAAAAGATCTTCACAGGTCGCATTGACGTCAGGAGCTTGCATAGCACTGACCCCCTGTTCTAAGAAGAGTAAGATTATATTTAATATCAAAATGATAATAATTGTATCTAAATTTATTGCAACAGAGAGTGTTTTGAGAACGGGAAAGGCTGGTTTCAGCAGCCGCTTTACGCAGTGTGTAACATTCACCGTTCTGCGTATGTTTAAATATCCACATATCACCAACTCCATGTTTTAAATTGGAAAACATAATACCATTTTGTTAAATTGTCAATCAATAAAAAAGCACTTGAAATGACGTTGGCGGTAGGTACCTATTTTAACTAAACAAAAGAATGTTGATATAATAGAGATTTACCTTTAATTGCAAATTTTATGATACTCTAATGTGAGTCACCCTATTAAGCTAAGCGTCTCAGTTTCACGGGGAAGCAATTAATAAAATATCATTAACTAGAAAACGCATTTTGATATTTATTCTGGATTCGCTGATAGTATATTTACATGTTTAATGTACACCTATATCTTGCAAATTTATTGAAGAAGTCGAACTATCCAATTTATTTCTTTTTCAAATGGGAATGGTTTTAATTAAAAAATAATTTAATTTATTGGTTAAGTTTTACTTTGTTCAATTGAATTATGAAGTAAATGCCTTGAAATCAATATTTCCTTCTCTAAAATATTATCTAGCTTAGTTTAAATATGATATATTCAGATCAGAGAGTATTGTAGATAGCTTCCTTTTTCTATGTGTCGTTTGTTTCCATTTATGCGTCCTGTCACTTATCAAACATTACGAGTTGTGATTTATAATTTTCATGATAAATTGATAATTCAATTCATTATTATCATTATCATAATAAATAAATATTTAGGAGAGGATGGAAACCATAAAATAATAAAAGAAATCCGAGATGTAAGATGTAATCCGTTTTCACTTTCATCTGTCAGTGCCTGGAACTTGAGTGTTGAGTGGGCAAGGGGGGGGGAGGGGGGGGGCTTAAAATAATTTGCTTAGAAAACTCTCCTTATATTTCTGTCTGTGCCCTGTGGCATTACCAACATTAAAATAAATACATTACTCGTGAACTTCTGTGACAAAATTTATTACCAACTTACGAAACGATCGTTTTCGAAAGGCCTAATTTTCGAAACGAAAATAACGAATGTAAATATTTATTAAAAGGGCCTTTATAAACACTAGGAGAATCTTTAAAAAATGTTTTATATGTAGAGTAGGTTAAATCCGATATTCCTCCTGAGTGATAATACCGTAGCTTATTTCCATTAAAAATTCAAATTAAGGGGTATTTTAAAATAACAATTAGTCATTCGCAAAATTCCCGTCCATTGGGTTTTGGGATTTTTCGTCAATTATGATGAATCATAGTTTCGAAATACCCATTTTATTAATTGTTCAATTATGTTAATTGTTCAATGGACTTTTGATTGTTAATATTTTAGCAATTATATTTAAGGGCCTTACAGGACGTGACTCTCATTATAAATCATTAAATTACAACTAAAGGTAACAATAGGTTTGGTTAAAGTACCTTCTAGATTTTCCAAATTTGTGGATTAAAGATCACTCGTCTTATAAATTACTCTTTTATTACTCTATAATAAATTACAATGAACTTCCATCAAGAATTTTCACTTAAAAAACCTAAATGTTTTTTATAATAACTACGTTTATGGGAAAATAAACACTCCATATTTAAATTAATTGCAACAGAAAGGGAAAACATTTTTGATAAGAGAATATGTAGGTCTAGGCATTTACCGGGCTTATGACCTGTTTTTTCTGTTTTTTTTAATATATATTTTTTTATTTGTTTATTCCTATTTTTTTACAATAAACATAATAATAAAACCGAGTATTAAAAAAATAAACCATAATTACATAGCAATGAATTACATATTAATAGAAAAATAGTAAACAAAAAAATCCCACAAAGGCATGGCCTGTTCGTGGGTTTACAAGAAAATGTTAATGAATTTTTGCTCCTATAATAAATAATGGACACTCATAATATTTTTGTAAAACATAGAAAGAAAAATATTAAATATTCTGTAAAAGATAAAATGGTATTTTTTTATGGTATTTATAGTAATTAAAAAAGGAAATAAAAAGTATTTTAGAAAAACACAAAAATGATTAAATATTATTAATTAATATTTTTAATAGATATAATATTATTCCTTATTATTAAAGGGCAACAAAATAAACCATAGAAACAAAGTGTTCATATCTTTAGTTTGAATCCAGGATAGTGCAAGTTTAAGTAGCCACTTTACACACTGTTTAACATTTACTATTCTGTCTATGTTTAAACATCCACACTTCCTCAACTCTTCCATCTGTTAACTTTTGTGAAGTAAAGAAGCTGAAACCTTTAATATGTGGGTGAGATTCATCCGGCTGAACTAAATCACCTACTAGGCAACTAGACTAGACTCACATATTCTCTTCTCAAAAATGTTTTGCTCTTGGTTGCAACAAATTTTATTATGAACCCCTAGGAAGGAAATCCAGCTAGTCTACAAGCATTCCGACATACTAAAACATAAATTATAATGAAAATAAAACTTTGTTATTGGTGTTACACAAATTTTATTATTTTACAAGAACACTACAACAGTTTCGGGAGAGCACTCCTCCCATCGACGGGCCATATAAAACTAATATAGTAAACACAGAATATTGTTCACAATGTCATAGAATTTAAACAAAAAATAAACAAATTAATCAGTGAAGTTTTATTTTCATAATAATTTGTAATGAAGTGTTCCGAAGTGAATGCCGATTCAATAACCAATACACTCAAACATTGTTAAAATATTTGTTATTTATTATAAATCACCACCACTGTTCAAATACTACAAAAAAATGTATTAAGTGCGCATAGCACCCAGCATTCTCAGTGAACGATGAAACTAGCCGATTACCTCAGCTTATTACCCCATACAAAAAAGTACAGCATATTTTAGATCTTCAACCCAGTCGGGTTTTTTGGTACTAAAACAAGTTTACAAGTTACAAATATTATTTTTAGATTTTCCATTTACAAAATTGTATTTCAAACATTATTTCTGAAAGACTTTTTGTTGATAAGGTACCGTTGCCATATTGTGTATCTCATAGGACATGTGGCGTTCTGGGTGGTTTTTGTAATTACTTCTTTTTAATTCAATCGGCCCGTGCTTAGTGTTGACATTTCGATCATTATAATGAAATATCGGTTGAATAAACTGCGATTTTAGTACCAATGTAGTGCCTTAGGCACCACTGGATCTCCGATCATAATGGTAATGATAATTATTTATGCATTATTTATTAGAAATGACCATAAATGTGGAATCAATAAAATGGGGTAAACATACAAAGAAAAAAATCAGGTTGAATTCAATACATTTATTGCAAATTGAAAATTACAATAATAACATTATGTTGTACAAATAAATAAAAACACTTATAAAATGCCTATCAAACTAAATAAAATATTAATTACATACAAATATACATACACCAACAACTTATTTATTTCATAAATATAATGAAAACGTCTTTAAAAGCGCTTATTCACAATATGTAAAGTATGCGCTATTATGGTAACAATACAGATTACAAAAATCATTTCCACGTGTTGGTGACGCGCATAAGATCAAGGGTTTGATTCCCTACAGGACCCTAAACTGGTGCATGCAGCTGTCCTACGTACCATTGTACAAAGTACGTGTAGGATTTTAATTTCACTTCAGTATATTGTGATGGACTGGAGGACAATAACGGGATACAGAAGCATAGGAAGACACCAGATCCGGTGATCCAACGAAATCAGAAAGGTCAGATGTGGCAAAGGATGGCGGCTGACGTTATTGCGGGGGTCCAAACAGGGAGCCTTATACAGCGCTGGATGGAAGACAGCAGAGTTAGTAATGTTTGCAGTAGTCTGCGCACAAGAGATTGCTTGAGACGGTGTAGTTATCTTCCAAGGAATATGATATAACATTCCTCATTCCAAGTTATGTCTAGTGCTATGGGAGGCACTATTCGATGTACGTATTAAAGTTTTGACGAACAGTATAATATCACTTCGCTGTTCACGCAGAATAAGATGCTTGAGGATCGACAGCCTTATCGTGTTGCAGAATGAAATACGATGGGCATTTTCCTTTGTAATCATTTCAGTGACATGATAAAATCAATTAGATGCAGACATCAGTACGGATTGGGGTTTGATGTACAAAGTAGATTACTCGAGTTTCCTTTTTGAATTGAAGGAAAATGGCAATTATTTCCAAGGCACTACAGCGTGCAGAAATAAGCACGGATCACACACAGAGTATTGAGTTTTCTGTGCTAAGTACACAAGCCATTTGCTCGGATGGACTAGACCTCTTCATGGCTTGAAGATGACGGGGTGGAGCAAACATTCAACTCATTGGCACTCCTGGCCAGTCATCGCCAGTCGTGGAAGATACCTCGGGGCATTGTATCTCTTGAGCAGGCACATATCTCATCTCGAGCTGCGGCATAACTTCGTTGTCGTCGTGGATCTCCACCTCGGCTCCGAGGTCCTGATCGTCCATGAAGAGGAACTCGGGGACGGGAGCCTCCTCTTCTGGCTCTTGCTGGACATTCAGCAGCCCCATGAGGCGTTGGAATACTTCCAGCGCGTTTCGGTTGTCCATTACTTGGTGATCACCGTCAGCTCCAACGAATTCCATGGTAATAAATGAGGATCTGTAACGAGCAAAGAGATACTATGTTAATATTTGTTAATTTAAGATTAAGAACATTAATCAATTAGGAAATTATTTTTATAACGGGAATACAGAAGTCTAGGCATATACTAAATCAGCCAAATGTCGGGTTCGATTCCCGATGAGAACACAAATATTAAAAATGATTTTGTTCTCAAGCATGTGTAGTATTCAAAAAATTAAAATTAAATATCAAAAAGGAAAACATTATTTAAACGGGAATATAGAAGTCTAGGCATTTACTAAATCCGCCAAATGACAGGTCATAAGCTCTGTAAATGCCTAGTCTTTTACCATTCTTAAAAATTTTCTAGAGAGTTCAGGTCAGTTCTAAATTTGTCTGTTCCAACAAATTAAGAACTGAATGACTCCCAAAGGATCCCTGTCTAAAAGCATTTAGACATACGCAAAACATAGTCAAAATAAATTTTATTTACCTTGTTAGAGAAGATAAGTCTTGAGAGCGCTGAGCAGCAGTAGAATCAGGAATCTGAATAGCACTTTAATTAAATTCGCAAGAAATTTAGCACACAGCGTAATTAGCACGACACACACTACACAGGAGTGAAGACTGTTTTATAGTTTGAGAGCCGCTGCCCGGGGTATATATACCCTACGGCCATGAGTAGGCGTGGCTTCACACACCTACACGGAGTGGGAGCCAATGCGTGCGCGCGGTTTGAATTTTGTAAAAAGAACAAAGTTTAGTGAGCTTTTGTACCCATTACATTTATAATTTAAATGTTAATATTTTTATTGTTTTGACGGAATGACTGAGATTGATATTGAAAGCCGGGTGAGTGCCGGGAACAGAGGGAACGGTGCACTTAAATCAACCTTGGCAAAAAATATTAGTCGCAAGAGGCAAAATTATCAGTTCACATTGGAGTCCTGGTCCCGACCCTGATGTATGGGAGCGAAGTATGGACTTTGAAAAACAGGGATGAAAGTAGGGTGGATGCTGTCGAAATGCGATCTCTCAGGCGAATGTGTGGTAAAACTATATACGATAGATACACAAATATTGAGATCCGTACATTATGTGAGGCTGAAATAAGCATTATCGACAAAATCAAGAAAGACGCTCCGCGCTGGTTGAACATGTAGAGCGAATGGACAGCGAAAGAACTGCTAAAAACATTTACAATGCGAATGTTGATGGATGCAGAAATAGAGGAAGACCGAGAAAGACATGGCATGACCAAATCTAACAAATTCTTGAAGATGGACATGTTAAAAGTTGGAATAATCGGCATGAATGTAGAAAAAGCGAGATCTGTATGCAAAGATTGAGTGATGTGGCGTTGTATCTTCTATGCCTAACCTTACGGGGAAACGGCATGATGCTTTGTTTTGTTGGTTTGCATTTTCATACATAGTGCAATCAAACAAATGTGCATAACAGACGAAAATATTATTTTACAGGCGAATATTTTGTCAGGATCGTAGAACACCGTCGGATGTGCGATACATGCGACTTTGAAATTCTTGTATATTTGGTATTTAAAATATATAGAAAGGATTTTTTCTCCAGGTTTAAAAATAATGTGTATATTTAACTAACTCATGTACATGCACTGTAGGTATAAACAAAAAATATTTATCCATCAAAACAATAAATTGTTCAGCTCAATTTTTTTTAGAAATAAATAGATTTTTTTATAATTTAACAATAAACAAAACACACACAAATTAACCGTCAGACCGTTTCCTTATATTTTTTAAATTTATTTTAGTAAATATAAGAAAGACACAACGAGGAGGTTATAAAAAATACGAAACAACACCCTGAAATCAGGTGAAATCATTCAATAAGATGAATCTCACCCGTATAAATAAAGGTTTCAGCTCTTTAAGTTCACAAACATAAACAGATGAAATAATTGAAGCAATATAGATGTTCGAATATGGGCAGAATGGTGAATGTTACATAGTGTGTAAAGTGGCCACTTAAGCCAGCCATTGACAGGTCATAAGCCCTGTAGATGCCTAGACTTTTATATTACCTTATCTTAAATGTTTTTCATTTCTGTTGTAATATGTTAATATCAACAACTCCCCAGGGAGTTGAATCCAGTCGTTGTCTACAAAAATTTGGACAAACTCAAAATATTGTTTATATGTTTATTATTAATCATTTTGAGATCAAATATTATGCTGAAGAAGATGTAGTTATTTATTTGGCAAAAATATCAATGTTTTTAGATAACAAATATAGACGGTAATATTTTATGTTTAAAATTGGTAAAGCACAATACCATTATGTTTAATTGTCAAACAATTTAGAAGCACTTAAAATAGCGTCGGAGGGAGGTACCTACTTTAACTATACAAAATAATGTGTACATAATAATAGATTGTTACCTTTAACTGCAATTTGACTATACTTTAATGTTAATCTTCTTAATAAGCTCTTGTTTGTCGACGTCTCGGTTTCATAGGGAAGCAACTAATAAAATATTATTAATTATAAAACGCATTTTGATATTTATTCTCATTTCACTTACAGTTACATGTTACATTGTAGATTTATATGCTTAATGTATACCTACATCTTACTAATTTATTGAAGAACTCGAACCATCCAATTTATTTATTTTTTAAATAGGAATGATTTTGATACAAAAATAATTTGATTTCGTTGTTAAGTTTCACTTTGTTCAATTAAATTATGAAGTAAATGCCTAGAAATCAATATTTCATCTTCTTAAATAATATGTGTAACTTTATTTTATTATGATATAATCAGATTGATATTATTAATAAGCTTGACTTCAAAGAACAGAGAAACCGTCAAAATGTTTATTATTCCATAATGTTTTTTTTATTCAACGAAAAAACCGTTTCCTACCCGATTTTAGTCGTTTCTATGTGGAAATGATGGAATAGAACTTAGAAAATATAAGTTAAATATTTAGGACATTGTCGGGTATTCTATTGTAGAAGCGTACGCAGTGCCCCACAAACGATGAGCTTACCTTACTTAGATTTAATTTTGGGATTAGCAATTTGTCTTTACTTCTAGTATTGTGATATTATGTTTGTCACTATTTTTTTTTTAAAAATTTGCAAGCGAGATATATTTTCACGCAAATAATGTGTACGTATGTCGTTCATATGTCCTTCAGTTTATTTTTTTATTTAAATCTTAAAGTAGGGCACACATATCATACATATTGTTATGTGAGTTCTAATAATAACATTGCAAATATATTTAATTTGTAAATTGTTTATCACATATGTCTTGACCATTATTTTAAATTTTGATATGTTTTTTTCTTCATAAATATTTTTTTCCATTTCATAATACTTTTTAATTGCTTAAAATAAAACTGAATTTTGTGACTTTGCCTTTTTCCTAAGTGAAAGTCTAATTTTGTTCTTTTCTCTAGTATTATGATCGTGTTCATGCTGGTTCCGATCATTTTTTTTTCCAAAATTCTGTTTTTTTATTAGAGTTTATAATTTTATCAACAAATATCATTGTATTGTAAAATATTCTTTGTTTATATGTTAATAATTTCATTTCATTTACCATCGACTTTACCCTCGTGTATTTGATCAATGTAATTCCTCCAGAGTCGTCCCCTGTGGGAGTCCTTGCTTATAATATGTAAGATAAAAACAAAAAATATGTTTTTTCATAAAGAGTAGACTGTTTCCGAATATCTTCTGGGTGAACCTAAAATTTAATTTCTGTGTCTATACAGACGACATTATCAGGATCATTTACGTCAATTGATTATTAATGAGTATAATTAATTACGTATAATTAAATATACATGTTACAAGTGCGTAACAGGTGGCATTTCAGTTCGTAGATAGTTAGTTGCCTTCCTTGCATATCTATCTCATGTTTGTAGGGACTTGCCATGTCTTTTTTTCGATTAAAAAGAAAATAGCAATGTTTTCTCAAAGTGATGATTTTTTACTTAGTTTCCTATGAAACTGAGACACCGGCGTAATTGCCCAAAAGTAATATTTAAGCTGATTTCCATTGAATAATTAAAATTAAGGGGTATTTTGAAATAACAATTAGTCATATTCGCAAAATTCCCGTCCATTGAGTTTTGGGATTTTACGTCAATTATGGTGAATCATAATTTTAATATACCCATTTATCATAATTGTTTAATGGACTTTTGATTGAAAATATTTTAGCGATAATATGTAAGGGCCTCACAGGACGTGACTCACATTATATATAATTAAATTGCAATTAAAGGTAACAATGGGTTTGGTAAAAGTACTTTCAACGCCATTTTAAACTTTTTTCTATTTTTTTAAAAGGTCTTTTATATATCTGGTAAAAATCCCATATTTCCGCCATTAATAGTTGAAAAACATTTATATGAATTGAACGATAGATCGCTTTATTTCATTTATTTACAACTCTTTTAAAATGTCCCCAATATTTAATAATTGCAATTTAATAATGTTGAAATGTGAATTATCCTATTTTATTTTATTTATTTTATTGAAATAAACAGCACTTCGTGCCTTTAATATATAAGTTACAAATACACTGAAATATACATACATGTAAGCATAATTATAAGTAATACAGAGCATTTAAAACAATATTATTAATTAACAAATTAAGAAAGTCTAAAAAAGATAAACTTTATAAAATAATAAAATATTACCAGTTATGGAATTATCGATAAAAAAAAGATAATTTGGTATTACAAATACTTTGAGCCAGTTAAAAAAAAACTAAGAAAACAATTTTGAATAACGTTAAAAAAAATATATATATATTTGTATTAAATTAAATTAACGTATTTGATTTAATAGCATAATTATACATTTTTACAATTTAAAATTTCACTTGTTATATTTTTACTAAAACTAAAATCCCACCAAGCCACTTTTTGTAGCTTGTTGGTGAAGATTATATTTATACTGACTTAATAATATTATTTACATTTATAAAAACAATGAATAACATATAAAAATTAACAGCCGGAAAGATCAGAATAAACATGTTTATACAAATAATTATATATAAATTTTTTTTTTTAAATACAAGAAAATATATGAAAAAATAAAATATTTACACCTAAGCTACTATTCATATATAAACTCTTGATCGAGTAGCCACTCTCTTATTTTGCTCTTGTTACAATGTGAGTTAAATTTAAGTTCTTTTGGTAATAAATAAAAAAATCTAGGTACTAAATATTTGAGAGTTCTATTTCCATATTTATTACATACTTTTGGTACTACCAAGCCATCATTAGACGTGAAGCGTGTATTATGGTTATGTTTGAGAGGAAACTTGAATGTATTACTATGAAATTGTTCCAAAATGATGCAAAGCCACAGTAGTCCTCGAACAGGCAGAGTTTTGATTGTTTTGTACAGGAGATCATTATTATTATTTAAAACTAATACTTAGGTAAATAGTATATATTTATGTATAAAAATATATAATGATGTAAAAGAAATAATGAAGAGAAATATTTTGCACTTATTAATTAATTTAAGAAAAGAAATGAAAAAAGAAAAAAAAACACCAATGAAGAAGTTTAAAACAATTCTTAACAATAGTAACAAATAGTTACATAGAACTATTACCAATGAAATAAAGAAGAAGAGCCGTTCTATATGTACTAAATTTCATGTGAAATGAGTCACCGACGTCCTGGTACTCATTGCCTAGAGAGTGAAGTCTATTGATGACTGCATTTTACCATATGATGTCGAAGTATTGTTGCCACAGTATTGGTAGGTTTGCCGAGTTGTCCTTTTCGGTACATTAAAATTAATTAGTGATAAAATTGCATAATTAAGGCCATACTCAACGATGCCTCAGTTCCATGGGGAAACAAGTGCAAAACTAAATGCATCGTCACAGGAATCGCATCTCAAGATTTATTCTGGTTTCGCTGTCCAGTTGCATTGTTAATGTAGATTCTAGATCTGCATATTTATTTTACGCATTTATGTTGCATTCCAAATGTTTGCAGACGGGCTGGATTACCTCACTAGGGAGTTATTTTGATCTTCACTTGTTGCAACAAAGATGGAAAACATTTTGAAAAGGGATCATGCTCTCCACTGGCGGCTCCTGACCGAAAACGTGGGCAGTGCTTTCCTTTCTATTTAGTCAACTTGTATATTAAGTTCAATAATATTATAAAAATATGACGTGATAAACGAGAAATAGTATGACAGATGACAGACCGCGCATCGTAACTAGGAACGCTAAATTCGCATAACATTATACGCACGTTATAGGATACTAAATCACCTAATATCATGTCATTACGCATGTTCAAAGTGACATTGCAAACGAACTTCAAATTTCAAATCTGCGCATGTGTTGGCCATGCCCTGAGTATGTATATTATCTTCTCCCTCTAACGCACAATTCACCGGTATAAAGCGTTGTCAATCTCGCCCAAATGACGATCTTAGGAGAAATCACATATTTCATACAAATTTAGGGTAAAGAATTGTGCAAAACAGAACATGCACGGAAACGATTGCGCATGCGTAGACAAGATGAGAAAATCGTCCGCTAGAGTCGATCTCGCTAGATCTTTTGGCGCTAGTATAGAATATTATGATGATTACGAGTAAAATATTGCAACGAATCCCTGTTTCTTTGAACCTATAAAATATTTTTACTATCAATAAAATTACTAATTTATTTCCACATATTTTTACTTGGCAGTGAACTGCGCTTTTGCACATACTAAGGAACAGTGGCGAGCCGTGATTTATTTTATAGGCAATCTATTAAAACTTTTCATTAATTTGTACTACATATAAGTACTTATATGACATGTAAGTAATGTAATTATAAATGACTTTTTTTGTGGTTTTGTGAAAATCAACTCAAACAACAATTATTAAAAACCACGCGATTAACGTAGCTTTATTCTACACTATTTTAATAGAATACTAAACTTGTACAAAAGTTTATTAACAAATACCACAATGACATTCCGCAGATATTTCCATTATGATCTGTCATTGACAGTACTGTCAAGACTTGAGCACTGGCCGATTTATTTTAAAATGAATAATGCCTAAAATGGCCACTGCGAACGCCACTTGTCCTATGTGATACATAATATGTCGACGGTATCCCATCAAAGAAAAATAGTCCTTCGGAAATAATGTCCCAAATACTAGTTTGCAAATAGAGAATCTTCTAAAAATATTTGTAATCTGCAAGTTTGTTTTAGTACTAAAAAAGCCGACTTGGGTTAAAGACGAAAAATACAGTGTCTTTTTTTGTATGGAAGAATAAGCTGAGGTAATCGGCTAGTTTCATCGTTCAGTAAGATGGGCTGGGCGCGCTTCATAGATATTTTTTTGTAAAAAGATATAAACGGTGATTTATAATAAATAACAATTACTTTATTTATCTTCCCATAAATACGGTTACTATAAATTATTATTATTAAAAGTCAAATATAATGGTAAGCTGAGCATAATCGCTTACTTTGACGATTCGCCCCTGCTAAGGAACCGCCTCTGATGCTCTATAAAGTCTATCTTCACCCTCATGATAAACGTTTCACATTTTTTACTTTACAAAAGTAAACAGATGGAAGAGTTAAGGAAATATGAATATTTGCTATTATTGTTAAGCAAACATAAGTCCAGAGCTCACTTCTTCTACTCCTTGACTATGCGGACGTATGTTATCCAGATGCTAACTCTAAATTACTTGATAAGTAAGAACTATTGCAGAATGTTTGTGTACGTTATATCTTCGATCTTCGCAAATTCGACCACATAACCGAATATCGCACGCAACTTCACTGGCTCAGTATCAGACATAGAAGAAGAAACATTCACATTCTATCACTTCTTCAGAATATTTTTAATTATCCCACTTGAAGAGCAAGGCTGATCATCTTACCCTCCTGTAACAGACATGATCAAGATACGCTGCGATTGGTGCGCCAATGCAGTGCCATATGCACCATCAGGTGCGGAAAGGGAATGATGATGATAAATCAAATCTTGAAATTTAATAATCATTAAAATATAAATACATAAGTGGACACTTAAACCAACCAATGACAGGTCATAAGCCATGCAAAAGACTAGCCTTTCATATATTCATCTTAAAAATGTTTTCTCTCTCTGTTGCAATAATTTTCAATCCTTACCACCCGCTCAAATCACCGGCGAGTAGGCACCAAATGTAATTGATATTTAGATTCATTTTAATACTCCGCATTCAGATTTTATATAAAAAAATTCCAAACGACTATATTTGACGTTTTACCCCCCGCCCGTTCATATGATCGGCGTTGCAAATTGCACTTAATTCATTAATATCTCATTAATATATATATCATTAATAATAACTACTTTGAACATCACAACGAAGTTGTGTATCTTCGAGTGATTCTTTGCGCATCGAGAATTAAGGTTAATTAAGTACTTGTGTTTAAATATTGTTAGATTTATGGAATAGTTCAATAATATCTTTAAAAAAATGTTTTTTTTTTGGCATCACGAAAAGTTATACCAAATTAGTTATAATTTATAATAGGTACGGCTAAGTATAATCATCGTTACCCTTTCGCACCTAATGGTGCATAGGATAGTGCTTTGATACATGAAGGTCAGATGATCAGTCCTACGCTTCAGGAACCAGTCCTAGGACTGTAAAATATACTGGTGTGATATCACCCTTTTTAAATAAATATTTCATATCAACTATAAATGTTTGTCGCAAGAGGCAAAATTAGCAGTTCACAATGGAGTCCCGGTCCCGACCCTGATGTATGGGAGCGAAGTGAATGTTGAATCGGGTTGTGGTCCTGTGGCTAGGTCTCGGACTCACGGACCAAAGGTCCGCGGTTCGAATCCCACTCTACCCCAACTTGATTTCCATTTTCTAATAGTGAGTTATTTACAACTCGATGAAAATGGCCCTCAAAATTAAATATTTGGGTAAATCATAAGAACGCAAATATTTTTTTAAATAAAAAGAAAAAAGTATAGACTTGGAAAAACAGGGATGAAAGTAGGCTGAATGCTGTCGAAATGCGATCTCTCAGACGAATGTGTGGTAAAACTCTGTAGGATAGATGCACAAATGTAGATATCCGACCATTATATAAGGCTGAGATAAGCATTATCGACAAATTCAAAAAAGGAGCTGTGCGCTGGTTTGGACATGCAGAGCGAATGGACAGCGAAAGAACGGCTAAGAATATTTACAATGCGAATGTTGATGGATGCAGAAATAGAGGAAGACCGAGAAATAAATGACATGACCAAACCCAACAAATACTTTAAGATGGATTATGTCAAGAATCGGAATAATCGGCGCGCATGCATGAGAAGATGTATGAATGTAGAGTAAGCCAGATCTGTATGCAAAGATAGTGATGTGGCGTTCTATCCTCTCTGTGTACCCTTACGGGGAATGGCGTGATGATTTGTTGTTGTTAAGTCTGTCGGGAATCGAACCCGAGACCTCCTTGCGTAGTAGGCAAACGCGCTGACCATTACATCACGAGGCCGGCAAACGCCGAGGCCGTGTTAAAAAAATATGCAAAATTATTTACAAAACGAATATTGCTAAAAATGTTGGCAAAATTATTTAGGTAGGTACAACAATGGTTTACAAAAAAAAGGACGCCTATTCAATGTTAACGGATATGTTATTATCATTAATCAGTAGAGCGAGATAAAACATCAACGCATAAAGCGTATTGGTTTAAATATAGCTCTGCCCCGTTCTTTCTCATCGGCCAGTGGGCGGGGCTCCCGTAATCACCTCAGTGCTAACAGCACACGTGCGTATATTTCTATCTCTGTTTCCCTCACACAGACAAATAGGAGCGAACGAAAGAAAAACCCTAATTGTTATTTATTATCGGTAATTATCCTGCCGTACAAAATGTAATTACGCTTTCTTAGAACTGCAAATAAAGATGGTGGACGCTCCGGGTGACGCATAATACAACTTTTTAACCCTGTGTTTTTAACCGATGTGTATAATTATTATCATTATGGATAACTTATATGGCGCCATTTACGCAATAAAATACCTCAAGGGCGCTTTACATAGTGATTCTATTGTTAAATTAATTTAATTGAAGCTTTTAAATTTGTAATTTAATTAAACCAATTTATTTTGTTGTCACATGCTACGGATTTATTTAAATGATTTAGAGAACAAGCGGGTTTTAAGTTTTTTCCGAAATATGACTTTACTTTCACAGCCTCGCACCTCTGCTGGGAGAGCATTCAATGGCATAGGGCCTGCGACCGCAAATGCGCGTTCACTAAATTTAGTGCGCTGTTTGCGTAGAGGTATAATAACTTTTCCTCTCGCCGTAGACGTAGCTGATCTAAGCGTGAGACGACAGTCAGCTAGTTCATCTGGAATGCATAGTTCCCTCAGATATTCCGGAGCAGAGTTGTGCAGTCACTTATACATAAGCCAACAGAGTTTGTATTCGACCCTCTGTGGAAAACGTAGCCAGTGTTGTTCCCGAAGTAGTGGGGTGATATGACTGAACTTAGAGATTCCGAAAATAAGTCTCGCTGCGGCATTCGATACAGATTGTAGGCGAGCCATTTTGTTCATTGGTAGAACTGCGTAGATACCATTACAATAATCGACTCTAGACACTACAAACGCATTTATTAATTGACGGGCGGCATCAACCGGCAAATTTTTGCGTATGCATTTAATTTGTCTCAGCTAGTAGAAGCATGAACTTATCGTTCTACTAATTTAAGCGCCAAGAGAAAGGTCGGAATTTAGTAAAACTCCCAGTAGTTTAACGGTGGGTAAAGCGGTACTCCCTACATTGGGTAGGGCCGTATCCTGGATCAAATTCTATCGTCTGGCTGAAGCCACCCATAGTTGTTCAGTTTTTGATGGGTTTAATGTTAGTCTGTTTTCAGCCATCCAGTTTCCTATTTTCTCGATGCATCCATCAATTAAATTGACTGGTTGCTGGTGTAGCTAGTACACATTGCGTCTAATAACTACGAGTATAATATCTTTATATTGCGTTTAGATTTTCAACAGAGACGAAAAATATTATTGGTAAGGGAGTATGGAAGTCTAGGCATTTACAGGGCTTATGACCTGTTTAAGTGGCTAATTTAAGATAAATTGTTTTTAGGCGTTGCCTAGTAGGTGATTTGGTTCAGCCGGATTAATCTCACCCACATGATAAAGGTTTCAGCTCTTTTACTTTACAAAAGCCAACAGATGGAAGAGTTGAGGAAATGTGAATGTTTGAACATGGCAGAATGGGGAATGTTACACAGTGTGTAAAATGGCCACTGAAATCAGCCAATAACAGGTCATAAGCCCTGTAAATGCCTAGACTTCTGTATTACCTTCTCTAAAATGTTTTTCTTCTCAGTTGCAAAAAAATCAAGTTTCATTTCTAAAAAAAATACATAGATACATAAAATACTTATAGAAATGGTAGTATTAAAAGTACAATAAGGAACTTCAGCCCTACGGGAAATTGGATATAAATAATGTTTTCATGCGCGCGTTAAAAATTAGAGCATTAAATTGAACGTTATTATTTTTTTAAAATTTACGAACAAAATTGTAATAAATATTTTAATAAAACGCACTACTTTGAATGACGCCACTGGTTCATATGAACCGTCCAATGATTTGAGAGCTTTGAAGGATATCCGGTTTGGTCACCGTAAAGGAAACAATCGGAAGAACTGTCATAAAACAACCTCTGACGTCACACGCGAAGTTATTTCAGAAATACAAAACTTTGAAAAATCATAGCGCTGATAATACAATATCAAATATAAAAAAAAAAATATCTTAGTTTAATATTCTATTAACTAATAAAAAAATAATAAAAAGACTCTGAACTTCCTCATTAGGACAATTTCAGAATACGCCATCGCGGCTACTACCCTCTACCCTCTACCCCCACCCCTGATAAGCTGCGTAACGCCACGCCCACTATGGACTGGGGACTATAAAAACCAAAACGCGGTGGTTCTCAACCTATTATTCGCCAAGCGACGCCGAGTGTTTGATCATAATTTTGTGTTCAGTAATTTGTGCAAATACTCAAACATCATTTATATTGAATTTCGTTCAAATTATACTATTTGTGAATAAAGTGACTGTGCCCTGAACTCTAGAGTCTAAATCTGCAACTAAAAAACAAGGTAAATATATATTTTTTTGTCTTTTCAAAATTATTTGTAGATTTGGGTTACTGTGTTTAGTTGGCATCATCAATCTGATGAAAACCTGTTGGCAAATCGTTGGCTCACATACGGAAGGTTCCGGGTTCGATTCCCGGTGTGCTGTTATGTAATTCACCACTATAATTGGGCCCTTTGTGCAAAAAATGCGTAAATTACGCACGACAAAGTAGCGAAAAAACTTAATTTAGATATTATATTATTTTGTAATTCCGTTTTTTTTTTGTCTAATTTTGTAAAAACCGTCAAATTTAATTAGAATATTAGGGCTTCAAGACTGTCATAATCATTTTTCCCTTTCCGTACCTAATGGTGCATAGGCACTGCATTGGTACACCAATCGCAGCGTATCTTGATTATTTTGTTACAAGACAGTAAGATGATCAGTCTTACGCTTCAGGTACTAGTCCAGGGACCATTAAATATTCTCGTGTAAAATCACCCCTTTCAAATAAATATTTCATGTCGACCATGTCGGGAATCGAACCCGAGATCGGTTGCGTGGTAGGAAAATGCACTGACCGTTACACCACGAAGGCGATTTTAGGCTGTAGTCTGATAAAAAATAAGGAAATCATGATAAAAAATAAAATAGTTTTTGTTAAAAATATACTGTAAAGTTTTATACAGCAAAAATATAAATACTTTTCGACTGATATCCTTTTGATATTTATAATAATTTCTAGTACCAACATTTTACCTAGTTTACACCTAGTTACCAAGCGAATAATATTCTAATTCATATTTCCTTAGGGGATTAGTTAAAATATTTTAAAGTTTCTACTATTGATGTAAAAAGTGAGGGCGATTTAAAAAATCTATATCTGAGTAGTGGTCGGCGTTTTTGCCAACCATGCAAGAGGCCTAGGATTCGATTACCGATACGGTTGCATGAAAATTTTTTTTAAAAAGGTGGATGTACACTAGAATATTTTATTGACCGTGGATTGGTACCTGTAGCTTAAGACTGATCATCTTACCTTCATGTAAGAAAAATGATCAAGATACGCCGCGATTTGTGTACCAATGCAGTGCCCTATGCACTGTTAGGCGTGGAAAGGGGGATGATGATGATATATTTTTTAAACAGTTAGATTAGTTCAATTTGAATCCACCTGGCAAGTTCGATTTCCGATTGGACTAGGATAAATAAGTTAGTAGTTAGTGTTAGCTGGATCATTTTACTGTCATGTAATTATGAAGATATTGAGGGAACGCTGGAGTAAGAGCTTCAGTTGTGTTGTTATATGCACTATTGCGCTTCCATATCTTGGGAATGGTGAAACCGTTTTCCTTTTATATAATACATTGTACTAGATATAGCGACACCTCTCTGACACATTATTTCACCGATTTAATCAAGGTATCTTTTGTTACAGATCAAATATAAATAATGATGAACCGCAGAAGCGATGGTGTTGGACAGGAGTCAGCTTTTAACATGAATCAGATGAATGAAGAGATGTTCGGAATGGAGAATGAAAGAATTATACCGGTCCAGGACAATGCTGTGGCCATCGCTCCAAGATGTGGCTCAAACGATCCGAATTGTGAGTGTCCCATGTGCAGACATGCAGACGAAGAAATAGAAATTTCTTCAGATGCAGATTACTTTACGTATGAATCTTCTGATGGGAGTTACTCAGGGGATCAGGGTTCCGTTAATGAACTTGATAACGTCACTGATGATTCTGAAAATGACGGAGATTATAGAAACCGGTGTGATCCAAATAATTATTTCTGCTATTGTCAGAAATGCACGATAAATAGAAATGTCATCAACGCAGCTAGAGAATTCATCGCACGGGGAGCAGAATGTGATCATAACTGTCAAGATCAAGACGCTGATAATGAAGAGAGATGTAACCCCGATAATTATGACTGCTGTTGCAGAATTTGCCAACGTATTCCTGCAGATCAACAAGAGAACGAAGAGGTGCGAGGCGAAAATGATGAAGACAACATAGGAGATGAAGGTTTCGAAGATGCTAGTAGTGGCATGGACGTTTTCGAAGAGCCCAGTAATGATGGAGTTGCGGATGAAAATCAGGATGCTGAAAATGAATCGTTTGAAGACTTCGAATATGAAGAAGAGTACGAAGATGAGGTATTAAATGAAGACAATGTTTTACGCGTTGAGGACAACCAACACGTTGAAGAATATGAACACGTAGAAGGACGTAACGAAGCATTAGCTGAACATGCAATGGAAGTCGATGTGGACATGGAAAACAACGATGATCTGATTTATATGGCACATCGAATTGAAGAACAATTAGGAGAAATCGAAAGAGTTCTCGTAGCGTTGAGCGACAACGCGGAAGCGGTTCAATGCCCTGATATTGATGGCAATCAGGTTCTAGTGAACAGAGGAGATGGGAACTACGATTTGTACGTTCACAGAGGTGTGTATGAAGAGGAGTGTTCACCTGATGCAGCGATCCAGTCTGATGAGATATCTTCCTCGAGTGATGTGGAACGAACGGAGTATGGATGCTTATTTGAAGAACGATGGGTGAGGTTTCGTTGACTGGCAGATTGACGGATATTCAAACCATTGATCAAGACCCACTTTTCCATACCCTCTTCTCCAAAATGCTCTCTTGGGTGACATATCACTGCGGTGTTAAACACAAAAAGACATGTTTCATACCGTACTGGTTTGATTATTTAAATAATTTATTGCAACAAAGCTTTATTTGTAAATATTTCATAGATTAATTTTACATTGTTTTAATAAAAAAAGTTAACTAGTTAATTTGTGACAACAGAGAGGAAAACATGATAGAGAACAGGGCACATGTCATTGGTTGATTTAATAGGCCACTGAACAGTGGAAAATTTACCATTCTGCAAAGGGTGGATGCTCTTGTAATTGGTCAAGCTACAGTAATTTTACATTCTTAATCAAATGGTCAAAAATAAATTAATGTTATGCGTTAACTTTTAGAAAAAAACACACATAAAATTGTCTATTTTATGATGGAGATGCATTTTTACGTTTGTATATTTATGATTTAGAGTGTCAAATTACTATGGCACCCACATCTCAAAATTTCTATTTGCTGACTTTTAAGAAGTAAAATAGCTGAAACCTTTATTGGTATGGGTGAGATTCGTCTGACTTAACTATTTCACATACTAGGCAATGCTTAAAACTACTTTTGATTTTTACACTTATTTACTTTTACACCAGTCAGTACAAAAAAGTATTTTCAGGCGTTGCCTATTTGGTGAAAATAGTAAGCCAGGCGAATCTAACCGACAACATTAAAGGTTTCAGAGCATTTACTTCACAACAGTTAAAAGATGGAGAAGCTGATAAAATTAAGATGTTAAAACATAGGCCAAATGGTAAATGTTATAGTGTGTATAGCGGCCACTTAAACGAGCCAATGACCGGTCATAAGCCCTGTAGATGCCTAGACTTCTATACTCTCTTATCAAAAATGTTTTTCCTCTGTGTTGCAATAACTTTCAGTACTATGCATTGTTAGAAAATATATTTTATTTAGCATACATAATTGTATTACAATATGATATTTTTATGACATTTTTTATTTAAATTATTCTAGTATTAAATATTTTACTGAAATAAAATGTATTTAAAGACACACACTGTTTCTTTTTTAATTACTTACCTTTAAAAATAATATTTGCAATTATTGTATATTGGGGACTAATTTTTCGATATCGGAGAGTGGATTGTTTATTTTGAGTAAAAATCTTGAAAAAATGTAATCAAGTAGACATGAGTCTGCCCAATATTGGTGGGGTCCCAGGTTCGATTCCTGGCAAGGTCGACATGGAAGTTTTCTTTAATAGATGGTAAAGCGTCGCCTCCTAAGACCCTAAACCGCGATTGCCTTATTTACAAGGCTTCAGGTTCTAGATGTCCGATGCTGACTTTTCGTCGGCAGTTTATTCTTATGTCAGAATTACGGGACGCGAACCTGACATGGGAGGGCGCGCAGGAGCGGGCAGCCGATAGAGATGCATGGGCGCTCTTTGTGGACACCATATGCTTCAACTCGGGAGTGGATATGGAATGATGATGATGAAGCGTTAGATTTTTATACCATAATGTTAAGTAACAGATGATCGACAAATGCTTCATATACCAGTACCACTTCATATAAATGTGGAGGGTCGGTAATGTATCTTCGTAATCGCTTGAGATCGCATTGATTCGAGGCCCTGGGCATCGATTACAATGGAAAGATAACATTTATCTTCAATTTGATTTACTAAGTAAAATTAAGTATTCTGAATGAGAAGCAGAATATGCATACATTTTCGTGGGTATCAAGGAAGACCGGTTGACTGCGTTTTTGGCATACTTGAGTTATGAATAATTTTTTTATCTATCTGCAGGAATAATCGGTTAAATGATATTACCGCCATTCACTGAGTTTCAGACAATTGTAGAGCGAGTAAAAACGTAAATATAGCATTTCTTCTCAAATATTTACATAAAAAATCACTTAAATGATTTTAAGTGATTATTTTTCAATTCAAGTTTATGTTTTTAATAATGAATTTACAAGGGAAAACGGTTAAGTGTCTTTTTCTAATTTTCGTAACTAAAACAATATCAAATCCAAATTTTGTATCACAAGTTAAAATAGCTACTATGTGAGTTTAGCTAGTTTTCATTGAAGTAAAAATATCAACGACAACGAAAAACTATGTTAAAAATGACTTGTTCAAGTTATGCAAAACAGGAGTCATTCCCGAATAAGTCCATCATTGGTAAAAGAGTCTTTCCACTTCCGCTAATGTGATAGATGCTTCATCTGACGACGAAAACAGTGGTGAATTTGATACAACTCAAATTCAGTTAGACAATGTCGCCGGCTTACTCAACCAGCACAAATTTCTTTACAAGGAAAATCAGCTAAATGCGTATTTTATTTTTCTTATCTTACTTCATTATTTTTTTCTTAAAATTCTGTTGCTTTTTATTTCATATAAATACAGAAATGTATAAAAATATGTCATGAATAATCGACAATAAGTATTTAATAAAAAAAACAATACTTTATTTTTAATGAACTGCCAAACTTTAAAATTCAATTTACGCAAAACTGGCTTTTTGCAGTTAGCCGGTTGTCCTTGTTATACCCACAATTTTTTTTCAACATGTCAAATTATAGATTACCGACGAAGATACTTTAAATGTTCATTCAAATATACTCATTTTCGTACGCAGATATCGTTTTTTCTTTATCTACAGTCGAAGATAACTCCGTTAACTTCCTATTGTAATCGGGGCCCTAGTTACTCTTATATCAAATAATACTTAATTTAAATTTGTACATTACATTACTTGTGACATTATGTATTTTTTTATATATTTATTAAAGGCATTTTTAACGAATTTATAAAATGAAAAGCTTATGTGTTACCCACTTTAATGTATTAAAGGGAACTAATTTTCATGGAGGAATTAATGAAAATATGTAACAGATTATTTTATTTAAAAATGCTTTTTTTACATTTATTTTTAACGGAAATTTTACAAAACTTGGTTTGTGGAAACTTTACACTTTATTGATTTATATTTTACACTATCCACAATTACCTTTTCACTATTTTTTTTTTGTTCTGTACACCATTTTGCAAAAAGGACCCAAATAATTATATTGTTATGATATTTGTGTCGGTTAACATCAAAAATGGATATATATCCATTCCATCCATCCAAAGTTAAGGATATCCAGACTAAGCATTTTTTCATGAAGAATACTTTTCTGAAACTAATTATTGCTATTCGACCAAATTGTTATTTAGACTATATGTAGGTCTGACGTAGGTAATTAAAGCATTCTACGTTATTTGATTTGGTCGATTAGACTTGGTTTCCGTGTAAAACTTATATATAATTTGGATGTAACTGATTTTGATATATCGGAATGGATTTAACTAGTTTTGATAAAATTTATTCGTGGATTTAACCAGTTTTGATCTAATCTGTCATTGAATGTCTGTGTCAGGGTTGTCACTTTTACGAAGTAAAAAATAAATAAAACTAATTGTTTTGAGTGTCATTGTGTCATTTGAATGTTACTGAGTGTTATTGAGTGGATGTTGCCGATGTTGATATAAAATCAAACTTCTGACAACAATTATTATGGTATTATATTGGATTTTCCCATTTTTGAAATAAGTATTCCATGTAAAACTAAACTTTTAATCGTGTTTCCACAAAAAATGTGTTTTTTTTACCAATTTTGGATTTAACCAATTTTGATATCCACCGACACATTTGTTACAATCAGTACAATGTAAAGTTTTCGCAAGACAAGTTTTATAAAATTTCCATTGAAAATAAACGTAAAAATTGCATTTTCCAATAACACATTGTAAAAGTGCCATCAATGAATTAGTTTCTTGTTTAAAACCACCTTTCCTATCAGCTTTTATACGGTGAGATTTTTCTAGTGCCGTGGATGTTTTCTGCAAATTGAGAAATGCCGTTTTTGTGATCAACACTATTTTAAGAAGGTGAATTTACAAAGCTTTTGTATGATAGCGGCCTAGCTGTTTCTAGCACAATTTAGAATTAACCTCAATGCACCCGATAACACCAATGTCACATTTCTCCAAAACTGTGGACTGGCGGACTTATTGATAACATGTTCAATATAAATTATAAAATAAAGAGTCAAGTATAATACCTAAATCTCGTATACTAGACACAGGATGATAATATTTCATCGTTCAGTGAGTAGTCGTAAAACTTAGGTATTATCATTCATAAGCATTAAGGGTGGCACGATCAGGTTAACGAAGTTAGTCGTAAACTTTATAGCAGTTTGCAGTCACTTAAAAGATTACAGAATTTCTTGCCAATTAATGTTAAGAAAACATTAGTCCAGAACTTACTTCTTCCACTCCTTGACTACGCGGACGTATGTTATCCAGATGTTAACTCTGATTAGAACGATTGCAGAATATTTGTATTCGATATATCTTTAATCTTCGCAAATTTGACCACGTAACCGAGTATCGCCCGCAGCTACACTGGCTCAGTATCAGGCATAGAAGAAACATTCACATTCTATCACTTCTTCACAATATTTAAAATAATCCCACTTCGCCTGTTTATCTGAGAGAGCTCATCCAACCTCTTTCACAACACGGACTATCTCTTCGTTATAGTAACGAGAGAAACCTTTTAATACCCTGTCATCGCTTTCTTTCTTCATCAATTTTCTTGCCTGCTCTTTCACAGTAGTAGCCGCTCGATTGTGGAACACCGGCGGCCTCCGTGGTGTAGTGGTCAAGACGCTTGTCTCACGCACGGAAGGTTCCGAGTTCGTTTCCCGGTGAGAACACATAAATTGAAAATGTGATTTTTCTCAAGCCTGGTTGTTCTGTAATGTAATTCACCACTGTAATTGGGCTTCCTGGCCTGTTGTGGTGCAAAAAAAATGAAATAAAAAATAATAATCTACACACTAATGTTTCTTTATTTACATTTAAGTCAAGATTAAAATGTCACTATCTAAATATTAAAATTGTTCCTTTATCCTTCTTCTTTCCTTCCCATCCCCTCTCCGCTCTTCATAGTATAGTGTTAATATTTTTATTTATTTATTTTTGTTAATCTTTGCTTTTAATTTTTGTATAAAATTGTAAGATTCAATATGTATATGTATTTATAATTTTCTCAAACTAAACGGTTTGGGTAGGTAGGAAGAAATTGCCTTAAGGCAATATGCCCGCCCTTCTATGCATATTTTTTGTATATGTATATAAAATGTCAATAAATAGTCGAGAAAAACATTGAGGACAAGGGTATATAGAATTCTAGGCATCATCAGGGCTTATGACTTGTCATTGGCTGGTTTGAGTGACCACATTACACACTGTGTAACATTCGGCCATTCTGCTTTTATTTGAACATCTATATTCCTATGATTTTTCCATCTGTAGACGTTTGTAAAGTTAAAGAGCTGTTACCCTGTTCCTGTAGAACCTGTTAATTTTTACCTGGCTAAAAAAATTTAGTCACCACCGCTATTCCCTTACTGCACCTAATGGTGCATAGGGCACTGCATTGGTACACCAAACGCAGCGTATCTCGATCAGTTTTGTCCAATGAAGGTACAATGGGGAAGGTCTTAGGCTTCAGGTACCAGTCCAAGAACTATGAAATATTCTGGTGTAAAAACACCATTTTAAATAAATATTTCTTATCAACCCCACGTCGGGAATCAAACCCGAGACCTCTAGCATGGTATAAAGTGTTTAAACAAATAAAATCAAAAATGCTCTCAATGTGAAATAAAAAGTCGGCAAATCTTATATTAAAATTTATTATTAAAATACAAACATGAACATACATTTTAACAAATTCAATTTACAAAGAATTTAACAATATATGAGTATGTCCAAATGCTTGCAGACTGGCTGGATTTCCTCATTAGGGAGATTTTAATATATTTCAACGGAGAGGGACTACACTTCCATATTCCCTTCTCAAAAATGTTTTCCGTCTCCGTTGAAATAAATTAAAATACAAAGGATTTAATTAAAATTATGAAAAAAAAACACTTAATAAAAATGTGTGTCTACAAGAGTGATGAGTAGAAAATATTAGTACCTACGATAAAGCGTGTAAATCTGACGTACGGAAAGAACTTTTTAAAATAAAATTAATGAAGCGTACATGAAAATTCCGAATGATCCAGGCGGGTGAAGAATACAGCTCTCCATGTGTGTAGATTTGGTGGAGTGGAACTATCAAGTTTGGAATCCTAGGCTCAATTCCTTGGAGGGTCTGCTTTTATGGTTATTCCACTTTTCACTTAACCTTACTGACACGGATGAAAGATAATCCGGCATTTACTTTAGCAATGCAGTGTGATGATGATAAAATGTTTGCATTTTGAACCAATCTCCGAGGATTGAATGTAATGTTCACTTCATCTCCTCACATAAGACGTCTTTATCGAATATCTCTTTTGATCACGTCCACCAGAAGTGCGATTAGATTGAGCTAGAAATCGTTCTGGATTGCAACGCAGAACCGGGAAACAAATGTAGCTTCATCCCCTGGACCAGGGATGTTGATCCTCTTTGAGAAGTGGGCATTGCAGGCACTGACACAACTCAATATTCGGGACAAATTCCACCTCGTCGCCATGGTCTCCCATATCCCCGTCTCCTCCGAAGACACGCTTGCTTCTTTCGTCTTCAATATCAGCGCCGTCAGGAGCGATTCTGCGCGAATTCAGCACTCTTCTGCGTTCGAGCGTTTCTAATTCACTCTTGCACTGCTGGCAACTGCATAAATTTTGGTCTGGAATCAGACGCCTTTGTAATTCGCTTCCTCCTTCGCGAGCATGTTCTATTAAATTATAGTGATCTTGGAATTGAAGATACCCGATCGGGTCGAAATCGCCATATAATGATTGATAGAAAAAAACTTCCGGGACCGCGGGATGTTGATATTCGGGAGCTGAAATTCCCCCGTCTTCGTAAAGATGATTCGCGTAATCGAGGCACACTTGACACATGGCATCATTTCCTGCTTCTGGTGCGCCAAATCGATGCTGCTGATCCTGGCACTGATGTTCATCATTTTCATCGTTGGTTAAGTCGATGATGGAATCGTCATCGTCCATCCTGACAGGGTTGTGCTGAGAAGTTCTGTCGTGGCAGTTTGGGAAGTTCTCTTGACCATCCGCGTACTTAAAGGACATCGTGGTTTTGTAGAATCTGAGGGCAAAAAAAACATAAAATTAATATTGATAGCACTAATTTTGCCGCGACTTATTTTATAATTGAAATGAAAACAACAATGTTTTGAGTTTGGCCAAATGCTGGATTTTACTCTTTGGAAGTTATTAAGTTCAAAATATATTGCGACGGAGAAGGAAAACCTTTTTGAGAAGGGAATATGGAAGTCTATGCATTAACAGGGTGTTTGACTTGTCATTAATGTTTCACGGTGTGTAAAGTAGCCACTTAAATTAGCCAATGACTGATTATAATTTCTGTTAATGAGTTAGACGTCAATGTTTAAAAAAATATATTTTTCTCTTTGTTGCTATTGCAAGTATTTTTGTAAGCAGGATGTAAGTTATTTATTAATAACTTACATCCTGCCTACAAAAATACTCATTGTTTATGAAACTAACATAAATGTAGTAAAATTGAAAAATTAAAATAAAAACATTTAGTACCTAACATTTTTAATTTATTGCCCAAAGAACTTAAACTTAACTCACTAAGTAACAAGAGCAAAATAAGAGAGTGGCTACTCGATCAAAAGTTTATACATGAATAGTAGCTTATATGTAAATATTATAATTCAATATATATTTTCTTGTACTTAAAAAATATTTTTTTTTATTATTATTTGTATTTACATTTATATTCTGATCTTTCCGGCTGTTAATTCATATATGTTATTCATTGTTTTTATAAATGTAAATAATATTATATAATGATGAATTGTTCAAGAATTGTCAATAAATAATTTAAATTAAATATTATATAAGTTAGTATAAATATAATCTACACCAACAAGCTACAGAAAGGGGCTTGGTGGGATTTTAGTTTTAGTAAAAATATAACAATAGTTTTTTTTTTAAATTGTAAAAATGTATATATTATTAAAATAAATCAAATAAAACAATGTGACTACCGTGGTTTATCCTTTGAGCTACCGTATACGTAAAATTGCGGGAATCGAACCCGAATGTGCTAGGTAAATCTAGCAACGAGATGGACAGTAAAACAAGGAAAAAAAATTACCTTATAATAGACGTCGAGCAAGGAATCCAGCACACAAATGTTGAACACGATTTTAGAAACACAATACGACACCTGAGAACTGACGCACGCCGAGTGACGACGGATTACTGATCGGTGGTTTGAGAATCGCTGAGTATTTATAGGCTATGGGAAAATCCACATGGCGCGACAAAGCAACACAGGGTCGATTATTTCTCACTCTAAACAACTATATATACTTTGAGAACCGGCCGAATACACATAGAATTTAGCCTATGCCCGGCCCATTTTTGTGAAATTTCATGCTTTGTGAAGGGTTACTTAAAAGTGTCATAATTATGAAAATACTTGGTTTATTTATTTATTTTATTTGGGAAATCAACAGTTCTACATACATATTTATAGTTAACCAACAGATAAAGTGTATAAACTCAGAATTAATAACAGATTTCCACCGATTTTATAACAGATTTTAATAACAGATTTTACCCAAAATCACTCGCAAACGTGTGGAAGCGTATATAAAAAATAAAAATAACAAAAAATAGATTTCCACAAAGTATACAAAGTTAGCAAAGAAAATATATTACAAATCAAATAAATACATATAATTTATGCATATTAAAATGTTATTTTCATGTACTCGTAAATATTTTTCAATAATCAAAGCTTTGGTTAAATCAATTACAACTTCTCAGATTTATTTGAAATAATTAAATAAGTAATTTTTGTATGATAGTTTTGCCAACATGGCCTTTATGGAGAGCCACATTGCGCATTGCAATGTGCACATATACAGGGCCTAACTCCTTTTTTTGTGCTTTGCATCCCGGAGCAGTGTAAACACGTGATTATAATAACCATGCATTGTGTCCCGGTCCCGTGTTTTCACGTGGTTTACCGGCAGCGAAAAAGTACTAATAAAAGTCACTAGATGTCAATAAAATGTACTTTTTTAGATATTCTTATTTATTAATAACTTACATCCTGCCTACAAAAATACTCATTGTTTATGAAACTAACATAAATGTAGTAAAATTGATAAATTAAATTAAATTATTTAGCACCTAGCATTTTTAATTTATTGCCCAAGGTCACTAGATGTCAATAAAATGCACTTTTTTAGACAGCTGGTAAACCACGTGAAAACACGGGGCCGGGACACAACGCATGGTTATATAATCACGTGTTTACACGGCTCCGGGATACAAAGTGTTAAGAAAACACTAGAACCTTAATTGCAAATTATGATTTTAATTATAATTTAATCTAAATGTACCTGTTTAATTTTTTTGTGCACCTTCCTTCATATCGTGAGTTTACTGGCAAAAAGCTTTTACTCTCAAATCCCTGTTTTGATAAATCAAGATTTTCTTCCAAGTTTACTCTTTTATATCTTATTTAAATATAGTAAGATGTTAAGTGCTCATTTAAGAACATGTTTTTATTTTTTCCGTTTCTTAATTTTATACCAAGTAAATATTAAGTTATTTAAAGCTTTTAGCCTGAATAAAATACCCGGTATACGGCTTAACCTTAAAATTATTTTTAAAACTACAGATATATCAGGTTGTGGTCCCGTGGCTAGTTTCTCGGACTTACGGCTCAAAAGTCTGTGGTTCGAATCCCACTATAGAGTGGGATAGCCCAACTTGATTCACATTTTCTAATACTGAGTTATTTTCAACTCGTTGAAAATGGACCTCAAAATTGAATATTTGGGTAAATCACAAAAACGCAAATATTTCTTGTCTTTAAAAAAAATGTGAAGTTTTTTTATTTAATTGTTCAATTAACTTTGCTTGGTTAGTTTTTAATGCAATTCCGATTTGCGGGATTATTTTAAAGACAGTAAAATTTGTCTCTTTTTAATCCGGATGGTTGGAGTTTTATGGTATTTCTGGTTATAGTGTATTTGAAATATAATTTTTGTATGGCTACTCGTTAATATTAAATTTGTAGCATAAAAAGGACACTTCTGTGGTACGCCAATCTGGTCTGGATTTTGTCTAAGGGAAGAGACCATTGCAGGAGACTGCTGCGAGATTTTGCATAGATTCATATACTATTTAGCGTGTTGTCCAGATGCCCTTTGAAACATATGCATGTTTATATTTAAATTTGTTGCACTATAGAGGGAGAAAAATTTTGAGAAGGGCATATGGGAATTTAGACATTTACAGGATTTATGACCTGTCATTGGCTGGTTTTAGTGGCCACTTTACGCACTGTGTAACATTCAACATTCTGCCTATGTTTGAACAATTAGTTTAGCCGGATAAATCTCACCCGCATCATAAAGGTTTTAGCTCTTTTACTTCACAAAAGTCAACAGATGGCAGAGTTGAGGAAATGTGGATTGTAAATGTTGCAGTGTGTAAAGGGGCCACTTAAACCAGCCAACGAGAGGTCATAAATCCTGCAAATGCCTAGACTCCCATATTCTCTTCTCAGAAATATTTTCCCTCTCTGTTGCAACAAATTTAAATATGAAAATCCAGCCAGTCTGCAAGCATTTAGACATACTCAAAACATTGATGTTATATGTAATAATATTTATTTTTTATTTTGCTTTTATTAAATTATTTACGTGTTTCCACTTTCCATTATGTTATATCCCAACTCAACACAGGGCCCTTGGCCTCATAGAGTTTGGGATATGTTATTATTGATTTTTTTGCAATATATATGTATTTGTATGAATAAATAAATAAATGAACTTTAAAAAAAAGATAATAGCAACTTTGGTTTTTATGCCCCAATGTCCAGAATGTGTAGATTAGTCAATTCATCACACGACATGGAATTGTTTGGAATAGATCTTCCGGCTTTTCGTAGATCTCTTCGCGACTAAACAGTCTGGGATGAAGTTGGATTGGCAAGGTTTAGCTCGAAGTCTTAGGTCTTTCGTTTTTATAAATATATTGTATACTATTATTGTTTTGCCCTTGTTTGTTTTTGCTAAATAGTTTTATGTTATTTTTGTTCAGTTTCTTGCATTTATGTTTCTTCATGTAACTGTTTTAATTGGCTTAGGCCGTATATATAATAAATAAATAAATAAATAATGTATGTACTCGTTTTGAAAAAGGTTTAAACACAATAAAAATAGTTACGGTTTTTTTTAATCAGTTTATTATAATGAACTTAAGTAAATATTACATAATTCAATTAAGAAAATAAAGCTAGAGTAATCAAGACATTTTAAGCAGGGTGAGAAGTACAAAATTATACATATTAAATATATTGTAATAACAAGGAAAAGTTAAAGGAAAATTCCACTGTACCGCTGTGCAGAGCCTAAACCACCCCAACTCAAATTTGGACGTTTTTAAGTTATTGATTCGTAATTAAAATTTAATAATCTATAAGCGTATCCAACACTTTTTTCGCCACGACAATGTTTTAAATTGAATACAAAACCACGCAGTAACATTACGTTTTTAGCCCGTAACAAAATATTAAATGCCACGTGTTTTTTTTAATTACATTAAAATTGTACATATACACTATGTTTTTAAAAAATGTTTGTTTTAATCATAGTTTTCTCCAAAACCAAATTAAACGCCGTAAAGCTTACTGCATTTTACGCTGTAATGAATACTAAAAGTGTTGAATTGTGTATTATCAGTTATAATACGAATTAAAAAGCTATTTTTCTTCAATCTTTTAAATTGCTTATTGGACACGCTTTTTTTCACAGAATCAATCGTAATTATTGTAGCCTTAAGATGAAATTAAAAAAAAAGTTTTTACTAATACCATTACGATTCGCTTGTTTGAAAAGCTTTTTGCGTTTTTCTCGAAAGTAGAATTTTCGGGTTACGGCGGTGGTTTAGGGGTTGCACGAGAGTGGAGCTTTTAACACTTATTTAGAGCGGCAGCCGAGGAAATAAAAAATGACACGATGATAGCGAACCCCCACCGTGGAGTGGCATCGCGAAAAGATACGGCGTCAAGAACACACTGGTCAAATATATAAAAAGTTTTAAAAGTAAAAGCAGGAATCGGCTTGAGGTCCCGTGGTTTCCGTAGAAGACTCACGGACCAGAGGTCCGAGGTTTGCACCCCACGCTACCCCAACTTAATTCCCATTTTCTAATAGCTATTTACAACTTGTTGAAAATGGCAAAAAATGGATCAATAAATCTTACGAGTTCTTATGAACGCAAATATTTTGTCACAACACTTATCTTCTCATGGATCTAATTCCATCACACCTGTTTTCACACTTATAATTCTTAAAAAAACAATTTCACTCTTCCGAATTTTCTAACAGCTTGGAAGTTTGTACCGTTGATGGACTTCCAATCTCATTAGCACTTCCCACACTTGCAATAGTAATCACCGGGAAGACACTCTTCTTCATCATCGGCGTCTTCGTCTTCAGAATTGTAAAGATCCTGGCGTTTGAGTGCACCCGATCTTTCTGCCACCTCGATGGCGTCTCTGATGCCTCGGCACGTTTGACACGAGCAGTTAACATCCTCTAGATCACTCTGGTCTTCGTAGTCACAATCATATTCACGCATCTGGTCATCGTGTTCATTGACGACACCGAAACTTTCGGGATTGTTGTCCCCATCGTCGGATATCTTGTCGTGTTTACGTGTCTCGTCTCTAGGAGTTCCATCGTCTTTACGCATTTCTCCGTTTCTGGGCATTTCAGCATCTGAGGATTTATGGCCTTTAGAGCATTCGCGTTTTACCAGACTCTCGTTACTGGAATTGACTTTCATTTGAAGATTATTAAATTGATTTTCTAATACGTTATAAGTCGTCAAAACCTTAACAAGCCTGCCTTTCTCTAAACGATACATTTCTACATCAACAGATACAAACTTATATTCGTTTGATTCATTCACTGGACATATAGCTCCATTTTTGGAGTTAACCATTTTTTTGTATCTGTAACAAAAGAAAATACGGATAATGTTAATGTTTTTTGTTAATAATTCCTTGATAAAACTCCATAGTTAATGATTATGATAAAATTATAAATAAACTTATCAATGAAACTTCTTTCTGTCCCTTGTTAAAATACTTATTTGATCTTATCTCCAAAATATGTCAAGAATAGTATAAAAACTGTAAATGTTGTAAACAATTCACCAGTCTTGAAGATGCCTACTTGGGCAAAAGCGCTCGTTGGTCAAAATAATAAAAAGTAAAACTAAACAAAGAAGTTTCATTGATAAGTTTATTTATAATTTTATCATAATAATTAAATACAGATAAGTTTAATGATATCCTGAATATGTCAAAATTTGTAAACAAACTTTGAATTTTGCCTTTTCGATGAAAAATAAGAAAATCATACGATTTTGCCATTTTCAAACACTTTCTTTCAAAATATATGAAAATTATATAAAAAACTGTATGAAAACAATAACTTTCTAAGGTATGGTAAAACTCCGCTTATCCCAACTCCAGCCATCCGGATTACCAAATTTACAAATCATTATCAGAAAATATTCAATAAAATATTCAAAATGGACCGGGTTGTGGTCCCGTGGCCAGTGTCTCGGACTTACGGCTTAAAAGTCTGTGGTTCGAATCCCACTCTATCCCAACTCGATTCAAATTTTCTAATAGTAAGTTATTTTCAACTCGTTGAAAATGGACCTCAAAATTGAATATTTGGGTAAATCATAAAAACGCAAATATTTCTTGTCTTTAAAAAAAAAAGTGAAGTTTTTTTATTTAATTGTTCAATTAACTTTGCTTGGCATGTTTAAGTTAGTTTTTAATAAAATTCCGATTCGCGGGATTATTTAAAGGACAATAAAAAATTTCTCTTATTAATCCGGATGGTTGGAGTTTTGTGGTATTTCTGGTTAAGTGTATTTGAAATATAATTTTTGTATGGCTACTCGTCGATATTAAATTTGTAGCAAAAAAGGGCACTACTGTGGTACGCCAATCATAGCGTATCTTGACCATTATGTGCTACTTGTTAAATATTCTAGTTAATTAACATTTAAAAACACGTTTCTAATAAACGTTTACATGTCAATCATGTCGGGAATCGAACCCAAGACTTCTTGCATAAAGGCAAACGCACTGACCACTACACCACGAGGCCGAAAATCTGCAGTTAAAATTAAATATTAAAAATCTAAATATCCTTCTTAAAAATAAAGAAAACATTATTACATGAACAAGACATTGAAGTTTGTAAGTGAAAATAATTTGTGGAAGTTCATTGTAAATTATTAAAGAAATAAAAGACAAGTGATATTTTAGTCCAAAAATTTGGAATATCCAATGACCGGTTTTATCGCTTTCGCGATATCTTAGAGTCTGAAAGGATAGAGAATTCAAAATTACATGCGAATAAATTTAATTAAATTATTTTTGTCGAATGGATAATTTTCTAAGAGTTTCATTTATTATTTAGGATGTGTATACATATTATTTTTAATTGTCCCGTCCATGAGAAGTATAATTATATTAGCTAACCTGAAACACTTTGTTAATGATCTTGAAGACAAAAATAATTTAATTTAATTTACTCTCATATAATTTTGAATCCTTACCTCTATTTTGTAAAAGTATATTTAATTTCTTTATAAAGATACCAGTCCCGAAGATGTCGCGAAAGCGACGAAACAGATCACTGGATATTCCAAATTTGTGGATTAAAATCTTTTATTTCTATAACAAACTATAAAAAAACTTTGAAATACAATATAAAAACGATTTTAATATTTAAAAACTATTATTTGATAAAAATACTAATTTGTGTGATTCAAAATTTTAGTAAAATGGACTTCTTTTTGAAAGATAAACTTAAAAGTTTCTCTGTCTCGATATCAGTACCCATAAAAATTCGCTTCGTAAGTAATATATTATTTATAAATAATTAATTATATTTACCTTGTAATCAAATAGTTGTCATGAACGCTCCAGGAAAGCCAACACAATTTTCACTATTTAAATAAAAATTTAGTTGACTTAATTTCTGACTCATAATTTACGATTTTGTAAAAAAAAAACGGAAATTGAACACAAACACTAGATTCAGAAAGTTTCTTAAGATTTTAAAAACGTAATTTTAATAATTTGGAAAACTGGATACGAACGATTGAAAAACAGCGCACTGTCACTTGTTCAAGTCACAAAATTATACTAGTTTGAGAAACACTGGCGATCAGTTTATATACCAAATGCCCCTTAAGGCTCAATCACATAAAGTAACATATTATGGTACATCGATTTAAATTATATTTATTTATATTACGCTTAAAAATTTTTTGTGGAATTTTATTTTTTTGTTTTAATAAACAGCAGGTTTAAAACGTAATCATTTTAGATGTATATATATTTACATATTTAAATTTAGTTTAAGTTTTTGCTGATGAGTCATTTAAACTGTCTAAATAGGGTCAGCTGCCCGTATTTTCAAGCAAATATAAAAATGCACGTATGTATAGCAATTTTTAGCAAAAAAACACATCAAATTTACTTTATTTCCATTTTAATGATATAATTACCGCAAATCAAAATACCACATTGTAAAACGAGGCTAGCACAGAGACATGCATATTTTATAGGCTTTAAAAATTTTAACTCTTTTTTTACGGATAATATTTTATTAATCCTAATCTTATAAATTTTCCTTCTTTTAAAAAACACGCACTATCCTGGATTCAAACTAAAGATATTAACTCTTTTTTCTACAAAATATTTTTTTGCCCTTTAACAATAAGGAATATTTTTGTAATTTATTGAGTTTTTCTACTGACATTTCTTGGTGGAACTGCATTTTAATTATAAAAATGTGATTTTGTAAGGAATGAAGTAATAAGAGAGCGGACGCAGCAAACTCCGGTGACAACTGTCATCTAACGAGGCGATACGGTTGGCTCGGCCATGTGCTGCGGATGCCTCATGAGAGTCTTCACCACGCTCGCCCACTTTACAGGGCATCAGGTTCTCGACGTCCTGGACGTCTAATGCTGACTGTTCGTTTCAAAACGACGGAACGCGAACCTGACTATGGAGGATGCACGGGAGCTGGCAGCTGACAGAGTATGCTACAACTAGGGAGCGGACTTGGAATGACGATGATGATAAATATTTAAAGCGTTAACTTCGTGCTCAAACATTTTAGTAAATTTAACAACAATATTTTGAGTTTGTCCAAATTTTTGTAGACAAGGACTGGATTCAACTCCCCGGGGAGCTGTTTATATTAACATATTACAACAGAAATAAAGAACATTTAAAAGAACGTAATATAGAAGTCTAGACATCTAGACATAGGTGAATGTTACACAGTATATAAGTGGCCACTTAAACCAGCCACTGACAGGTCATAAGCCCTGCAGATGCCTAGACTTCTATATTACCTTCTCTTAAATGTTCTTCATCTCTGTTGTAATTTTAGTAAATCTTATTTAATATTCGTATATAATCACTTACTGACTTTTCTATGTCTACCGGTACCGTCAAGACGTACCGTTTCTTCGTCAGGACACTAATCAAACCAACATGAAAAACCCACTATACACTTGCACCATAGTTGTTAATTTATAATTTATTAACAACTCTAAAAATATTAATAATTATTATTTAAAGAATACCTTATTATTTTAATTGCTTAATATGGTTTGAAAGTACACATTTTAGTAAGCATATAATATAAACCAGCCAATTATTATTATTATTATTATGGATAACTTATATAGCGCCATTTTTGTAATAAAATACCTCAAGGGCGCTTTACATAGTGATTCTTTTAAATTTGTAATTTAATTAAAATAATTTATTTTGCTGTCACATGTAATTTGTTGTCACATGTGATTATTTGAATAAATCCGTAGCATACTACAGATTTATTCAAATAATTTAGAGAACAAGTGGGTTTTAAGTTCATTTCCAAAACATCACTTCACTTTCACAGCCTCGCACCTCTGCTGGGAGAGCATTCCATGCCATAGGGCCTGCGACCGCAAATGCGCGTTCACTAAATTTAGTGCGCTGTTTGCGTAGAGGTATAATAACTTTTCCTCTCGCCGTAGACGTAGCTGATCTAAGCGTGAGACGCCTGTCAGCTAGTTCATCTGGGATGCATAGTTCCCTTAGATATTCCGGAGCAGAGTTGAGCAGTGACTTATACATAAACCAACGGAGTTTGTATTCGACCCTCTGAGGAAAACGTATCCAGTGTAGTTCCCGAAATAGTGGAGTGATATGACTGAACTTAGAGATTCCGAAAATAAGTCTCGCTGCGGCATTCAATACAGATTGTAGGCGAGTCATTTTGTTCATTGGTAGACAGGTCATAAGCCCCGTTAATGCCTAGACTTCCATATACCCTTTTTTAAGGTATTCTCCATCCCTGTTAGTAATTTGTTAAATTTAATATAAGGGTTTAAAAGAACGTGTCATTATGATAAAAATCATTCAATTGCAATTATTAAATATTGGGGTCGTTTTTAACGAGTTGTAAATACAACAAATCTATTTATTGATCAATTAAAATAAATGTTTTTAAACGATTTAAAAGACATTCGCAGAAATATTAGATTTTAATTATGAACAATAATATCACTAGATACTATCTCGATACTATTGTCATCTTTAATTGCAATTTAATGATTACCACGTGAGTCACTTTGAAGCACGTGCGGCCTTTCATATTATTGCAAATTACTTGCAAACAAAATATCATAAGCTTATTTCCATTGAATAATTAAATTAAATGCGCATTTTAAAATAAAAGATCGTCACGTTTAGCGTAAAACCCCAAAACATAATGGACGGGAATTTTGCGAATATTACTAATTATTAATTTACAATAGGTATCCTTTAACAAATTACAACAGGGATGGAGAATACCTTTAATAAGGTAATATGGAAGTCTAGGTATTTACAGGGCTTATGACCTGTCATTGGCTGGTTTAAGTGGCCACTTTACACACTGTGTAACATTCACCATTCTGCCTATATTTGAACATCTATATTCCTTCAATTCTTTCATCTGTTGATGTTTGTGAAGTTAAAGAGCTGAAACTTTTATTTATGCGGGTGAGATTCATCTAATTGAATTATTTCACCTACATACTAGGCAACGCCTGAAAATGTAATTTTTTCAATTTCTATACTTCTTTATGGATCAGGTGGATTTATCAACAATATTTTGAGTTTGTCCAAATTTTTGTAGACAAGGCTTGGATTCAACTCCCTAAAGAGGTGTTTATATTAACATATTACAACAGCGGCCACTTAAACCAGCCAATGACAGGTCATATAAGCCCTGTAGATGCCTAGACTTCTATATTACCTTCTCCAAAAATGTTCTTCATCTCTGTTTATATATTTATTTATATTTGGATAATTTATATAGCGCCGTTTTTGTGAAAATCACCTCAAGGGCGCTGTTGTAATATGTTAAACATTTTACAGATTTGTCTGTTCCCTGAAGTCAAAATTGTTCGTGATATTATTATATTAATATATCATAATAATCATCATCATTCCCTTTCCGCACATAATGGTGCATAGGGCACTGCATTGGAACACCAATCACAGAATATCTTGATCATTTTTCGATCATGAAGTTAAGATGATCAGTCTTACCCTTCAGGTACAAGTCCAGAGACTATGAAATATTCTAGTGCAAAAACACCTTTTCTAATAAATATTTTATATTAGCCATGTCGGGAATCGAACCCGAGACCTCTTGCATGATAGTCAAACGCACTGACCATTACACCACGAGGCAGACAATATATCATAATACAAAAGATATAAAAAAACATTTGAGGAAAGGGAATATATATACATCAAAGCATTTATTAACTTCATAATTTAATTAAACTATGAATAAATAAAATAATTATTTTTATCAAAATTCTTCAGAATGATTAATTTTTTAATCCGCTAAAACAGAGGGGAAAACATTTTTGAGAAGGGCATATGGGAGTCTAGGCATTTACAGGGCTTATAACCTGTCATTGGCTGGTTTGAGTTACCACTTTACACACTGTGAAACATTCACCATTCTGCCCATGTTTGAACATTCACATTTCCTCAACTCTTCCATCTGTTGACTTTTGTGAAGCAAAGGAGCTGAAACCTTAATCACGTGGGTGAGATTCATCTGGCTGAACCAAATCACCTACTAGGCAAGGCCTGAAAACAATTTTCCAATTCTTCTTTTACCAGGTAGTTCATTCAACAATGTTTGAGTAGGTCCAAATGCTTGCAGACTGGCTGGATTTCCTCCCTAGATAGTTATTCATATTTCATTTTCAACTAGTTATAATTAAATTAAATAAAGCAATCCATTGACCAACGTTTTTAAACGATTTAAAAGATATTGACGAAAATATTGGCTTTAAATAATGAACAAAAATATAACCAGATAATATGGCGTCGCAGGTACTTTAACCAAACCTATTCATATTTAAATTTATTGCCTAGACTTCTATATTCTCTTCTCAAAAATGTTTTCCCCTTTCTGTTGCAATAAATTTAAATATGAATAGCTCCCTAGGAAGGAAATCCAGCCAGTCCGCAAGCATTTGGACATACTCAAACATTGTCAAATATGTTAGTGTTATAAATTTTTCTAAAAGGCAGATATGCCGTTTATGTGAATAAAAGAAAATAAAATAAATTCGTTAGATGAATACGCAGATGTAGAATTTAAATTTACAATGCAACTGGCCAGTGCAACCAGAAAAAATCTGAACATGCGATTTCTCGCTATACTTTAAACATCGGAATTGTTTCTCTATGGAACTGACACGGCCAAAAGTAAGGCCCTCATTAGGTTAACATATTACAACAGAGATGAAGATCATTTAAGATAAAGTAAAATTATTTATTCAACTTTTTGAACGTAATGTTATTTGTATATTGGCGGGCTGCCAAATGGCCATTTCTTCCAACCAACCAATAAAATCATAAACAATATTTTGAGTTTGTCCAAATTTTTGTAGACAAGGACTGGATTCAACTCCCCGGGGAGCTGTTTATAAATTACCTGGTCCATGAAAAAGTATAGAAATCGAAAAAATAACATTTTAAGGCTAGTATGTAGGTGAAATAACTCAATTAGATGAATCTCACCCGCATAAATAAAGGTTTCAGCTCTTTAACTTCACAAACATCAACAGATGAAAGAATTGAAGGAATATAGATGTTCAAATATGGGCAGAATGGTGAATGTTACACAGTGTGTAAAGTGGCCACTTAAACCAGCCATTGACAGGTCATAAGCCCTGTAGATGCCTAGACTTATATATTACCTTTTCTTAAATGTTCTTCATCTCTGTTGTAATATGTTAATAAAATCATAGATTTATTTTAATTCAAGGTACAGAACAGATTCAGTAGAAAATTAAGATTAAAAAGCTAAAGATATTTAAAAATAGAGATAAACGTATTTGTTTATAAATTACCTTAAATCAATAAATAGGAAAAATGAAAAAAGAGGAAAAAAGGGGAAAAAAGAAAGGAGGAGAGATTAAAGAAGACAAAGGAGATGTTTCTTCAGACGTGATTTAAACTGAGATTATGTTGTTACATGATGGTGGATGGGAGATGATTCCACAGAAAATAGAAGTCTAGACATCTACAGGGCTTATGACCTGTCATTGGCTGGTTTAAGTGGCCACTTTACACACTGTGTATTCAATTAGATGAATCTCACCTGCATAAATAAAGGTTTCCGCTCTTTGACTTCACAAACATCAACAGATGAAAGAATTGAAGGAATACAGATGTTCAAAAATGTTACACAGTGTGTAAAGTGACCACTTAAACCAGCCAATGACAGGTCATAAGCCCTGTAGATGCCTAGACTTATATATTACCTTCTCTAAAATGTTCTTTGTCTGTGTTGTAATGTGTTAATAATTAGTCATATTCGCAAAATTCCCGTTCATTAGATTTTGGGATTTTACGCCAAATATAATGAATTATAATTTGAAAATACCCTTTTATTTTAATTGTTTTATGGAAATAAGATTCGGACATTTTGTTTGTTACTAATTGAGCAACAATACGCTTGGGGTTTTTATACAGGAGGTGACTCTCGTTGAAAATCATTAAATTGCAATTAATTGTTACAATAGGTTTGGTTAAAGTACCTGCAACGCCATATTATCTGGTTATATTTTTGTTCATTATTTAAATCCAATATTTTCGTCAATATCTTTTAAATCGTTTAAAAACGTTGGTCAACGGATTGCTTTATTTTATTTAATTATAACTAGTTGAAAATGAAATATGAATAACTCCCTAGGGAGGAAAGCCAACCAGTCTGCAAGCATTCGGACATACTCAAACATTGTTGAATTACTACCTGGTAAAAGAAGAAGTAAAAAAAATGTAAAATTGTTTTCAGGCGTTGCCTAGTAGGTGATTTGGTTCAGCCGGATGAATCTCACCCACGTGATAAAGGTTTCAGGTCTTTTGCTTCACAAAAGTCAACAGACGGAAGAGTTGAGGAAATGTGGATGTTCAAACATGGGCAGAATGGTGAATGTTACACAGTGTGTAAAGTGGCCGCTTAAACCAGCCGATGACAGGTCATAAGTCCCGTAAAAATGCCTAGACTTCCATATTCCCTTATTTAAGGTATTCTCCATCCCTGTTATTGGCGGAAATATTGGATTTTTACATAAGAAAAATATAACCAGATACTTATCATTTCTTTATTTTAACATATTAGACATAATTTAAATTGTACATTGGTGGATTTATTGCCAAATGGCAACTTCTTACAACCAACTGATGATGATGATTTTACCAAATAAAGGTATTATTTAGTTTTTTTTTTCTTTATTTTATTGCTCTATTTTTTTTTACTAATTACTCATTATTTAGTTATTCTCAACTTTCCTGTGTTATATTTATATTTAAAACATAAGATTTAAGTATGGTTATTATTTTCTTTTATTTCGAGATGTTATGTTTCTTTTTATTTTTTTGTTATTTGTATAATATGTTTTCATTATTTTATTTTTTCATGCTCTGTCCTACATGATTATTGTGCACTGCTGTGATTATTTCTGTAAATCATTTTTTTGTAAAAGGTTCTTTGGACCGTTGATGTATAAACAAATAAATCCCCTTTAAAAAAAGAGATAAGTATTTAAAATGGCGTTGACGGTACTTTAACCAAACCTATTGTTTACTTTAATTGCAATTTAATTATTTATAATGTGAGTCACGTCCTGTAAGGGCCTTCTAAATTAATGTTGAAATATTAACAATCAAAAGTTCTTTGAACAATTACAATAAAAATGAGTATTTCAAAATTATAATTGATTATAATTGACGTAAAATCCCAAACCCCAATGGACAGGAAATTTGCGAATATGACTAATTGATATTTTGAAATTCCCCTTTGTTTGAATTATTCTTTTGAAATAAGCTAAAGTATTACTTATGTAATTAGTTTGTATTTGAGTTATTACATCGGTGTCCATAGAGAACTAAATAAAAAATTATAACTTTGAGAAAACATTGCCATTTTGTTAAGGTAATTTTTTTATTATTTATATATCAACGGTTCAAAGAACCTATTACAATTAAAAGTTTTACAGAAATAATCACAGCAGTGAACAATTCATTATGAAATATATAATATGAAATATAACTATTTAATTTAATTAAGTAATTAGGTCTAGGCATTTACAGGGCTTATGACCTGTCATGCTTTAATGAAATTTTATCGACTTCTCTTGGTTTAAAATCTTCTCCTTATAGTGCTTTTTCAAATTTTAAAGATTACTTGCCATACTTGTTATTCTTTCTTTTTCTCTGCTGCTTTGGCATGTTTTTATACTTTTAAACTACTTTTAATTACTTTTATTATGTATACATATAAAATCAATATATTGCTACCCTTACTATAATGTGTCATTAATTTTGAAAACGTTTTTTAAATTGACATAAACGTATTGTCTTATATTTCACTTAAAGATTCTTCTCATCGTTTATTTGAATCCCTTAAAATATGTATGTGTATATTTATGTTTATCCTTTTTTTAAAATGTTATTACTATTTTATTTTAATTTTACATCTCAGCAAGTTTCTTATTCTTCATTTGAATTCTTAATTTTTAATTACTCTTACAAATTTTCTTCATTTTTAATATTATTTCCACTCACTACAAACTACAAACTTTAAAATATCTTTTTTACTTAAATTTTAATTTTTAAACAACTTTCAAGTAAAAATAAGTCATCAACAATGTTTTAAGTGTGTCCAAATGTTTATAGACAGGCTGGATGTCCTCCCGAGTCAGTTTTTTATAAATAAAATTTGTTGCAACAGAGAGGGAAAACTTTTCGAGAAGGGAATGTGGAAGTCTATGCTCTCCCACACGATAAAGGTTTCACCTTTTTGCATCACAAAATCAACAGATAGTCAACTGTCAGTAAAACCATAATAAATCTCTAAATGCGATTTCTAGTTAATAATATTTTATTAATTTCTTCCCTTTGAAACTAAGACGTCGTATAAGGGTGAGTCACATTAAAATATCATTAAATTACAAGTAAATATAAGAATTTATTGTTATATCAACATTCTTTTGTTTGGTTAAAATAGGTACCTACCTCCAACGTCATTTTAAATGCTTTTCTCTGAATTTTCAATTATACACGGGTATTATTTTGTTTTACCAATAAAAACATAAAATACTTCCGCCAATATTTGTAATCGTTAAAAAACCTCAATTGAATTGTTCAATATTTGTTTTTTTTTTCAACATTTTATTTAACATAAATATGATAGAAACGATAAGTTTATTTCCAAATTTATTGTTAAAGAGAGGATTTGACACATTTAGACTTGTCTAGGCATTTAAAGGACTTATGACTTGTCATTGATTGACTGTTTTAGTGGCCACTACACATTATGTAAATGCCATAGACTTTCTGATGTAATTTATTAAGATCTTAATAGGGAGTGAAATGCAGACTGTTTGCAAACATTTAGACATGGCTAAAACATTGTTAATCAAACTAACACTATCTAAATATTTAAATTGTTCCTTTATCCTTCTTCTTACCTTCCCATCCACTCCCCTTTCTTCATAGTGTAGTCTTAATATTTTTTTTAAATATATTTATTTTTGTTAATCTTTGCTTTTAAATTTTTGTATAAAATTGTAAAATTCTATCTGTCCATGTATTTATAATTTTCTCAAACTGAACGGTTTGGGTAGGTTGGAAGAAATCGCCTTAAGGCAATATGCCCGCCCTTATATGTATATATATTGTATATGTACATAAAGTGTCAAATAAATCAAAAACTGGTATAATATGAAGTATAAAAATCGAAAACTATTTTCAGGCGTTTCGTAGTACGTAAATTAATTCAGGCAGATGAATCTCACCGCCATCATTATTGACGTTTATACGTCTCAACTTATTACTTCACAAAATACAGCAGATGGAAGAGTCGATGAAATATTGATATTTAAACATACGCAGAACGGTGAATGTTACATTGCGTTACTAAAATCAGCCATTGACTGATCATAAGCCCTGTAAATGCCTGAACTTCCATATTCCGATTTCAAATCCCTCTCTGTTGCAATAAATTTAGATCTAAAAAGCTCCTTAGGGAATTTAAATCCAGCCTGTTACAAACATTTGGAAATATTCAGAACATCGTTGATAACTTAGTATAGTATGATTATAATGAGGCATTTACATGGCTTATGACCTATACATAAGTGTGCAAAGTAATAAAACCATTACAGACAAAGACATTGGAAGCTCTCACTACTTGCATTTATTTATTTATTATTTGTTTTTACACTTTATTTACATATAATGGCGGGCATATTGATATTGGAAGCTCTCACCACTTCCCCGGGTGCATTTTCGAGGTCTTATGGCCTCTTCAAATCCGCGTATGGGTAAATATTTGTAAAATATATATTTTAACTATTGCTTATCGAAGCATACAAATATCTACAATATTTTGAGTTTGTCCAAATTTTTGTAGACAAGGACTGGATTCAACTCCCTGGGGAGCTGTTGCCTAGTATGTAGTTGAAATAATTAAATTAGATGAATCTCACCCGTATAAATAAAGGTTTCAGCTCTTTAACTTCACAAACATCAACAGAAGAAATAATTGAAGGAATACAGATGTTCAAATATAGGCAGAATGGTGAATGTTACACAGTGTGTAAAGTGGCCACTTAAACCAGCCATTGACAGGTCATAAGCCCTGTAGATGCCTAGACTTCTATATTACCTTCTCTTAAATGTTCTTCATCTCTGTTGTAATATGTTAATATTTACGACTACCTAGGGGGTGAAATCCAGTCTTTTGTCTACAAACATTTGGATAAATTTAATATATTGAAACCATGCGTTTATTTATTTTATCAAATGTAATTTTATTTCTCTTTGCTTTTTCAATATGATAGTGTTTTTGTTGTCTGGTGTTATATTTGTGTATGTCAGCATTTTTGGCTAATATTATGTCGTCGTCTTGTATGTTTCCCAGTGTTATTTTGTGCACAATTTTTAAGGTCTCAATTTTAGTCAAGTAGTTTATGTCAAACTGGTGTGTTTTTTTGTACAGTTCAGTCGTAGAGGTCAGGTAGGGTAGGTTGTATGTTAGTTTAAGAATTTTATTTCGTTGTCTTTGTATTCTTGTTATGTCTGTCTTGTTACCAGTTCCCCAGAAGGCGATCATGTAACTCAATTTACTTTTGACATAGGCTTCGTACATCATAATTTTTTCCTTTCTTGATATAAAATCTTTAATTTTGTAGAAGAGGCTATGTAGTGATGCCATTACTTTAGTGAGTCCGTCTATGTGTTTTGTCCATTTTAATTGTCTGTCCATTGCGAGTCCTAGGTAAGTCACATGTTCTAGTTCTTTAAGAGTTTCGTTGTTTATTTTTATGTTCATGTTATGGTTCTTCTTTTGTGTTTCGAAATGTATTATATTGCATTATTTAAATCTTAAAATAGGGCACACATATCATACATATTGTTATGTGTGTTCTAATAATAACATTGCAAATATATTTAATTTATAAATTGTTTATCACATATGTCTTGACCATTATTTTAAATTTTGATATGTTTTTTTCTTCATAAATATTTTTTTCCATTTCGTAATACTTTTTAATTGCTTTAAATAAAATTGAATTTTGTGACTTTGCCTTTTTCCTAAATGGAAGTCTAATTTTGTTCTTTTCTTTTCTTATTACATAGGTATGCAGCAAATTAACAATAAATAAAGGGTTTAAATAAAAAAATTGTAAAGTAACAGAGGCAATGTATCATCACATAAACAGTAAAACAAATATAACACTTAGTACCTACATGTTTGTAGTTTAGAGAAGAAGTGATTAAAAAGTAATGATTTTAATTGGTACAAAGATAAATTAAATAAATCTATGTTTCCATGTTTGTTTGCTGACATGTGGAACTTTGGAATAGGTGAGTATTTGGCATAGTTTAAACTATGCAAATCAACATAAAGTATTTTGTCTCGTCCCACGCTGTCTCACATAAAACACACAATTTTAAAGTTCGGGACTGTCAAGAACATTATTTAATAACTATAAATAAATAAAAGCAGCACTAAATCTGAAATTTCCCTTCTATCACTAATACATATTAATTTGTTATGCTTTATTTAACATTCATAGTTAAGCTCTCCAATTGGAATGTTTAATTTGAAATGTATAAATCTTAAAAACTTGTGTTGGACCTTCTCCATATTGTTTATATGGGTAACATATAAACAGTATGGAGAAGGTCATAATGAGAAGACCAAACTGAGGACCCATTTTCTCACTGGCTTCTTACTAGAGTCATGTATAATATTCTACCATATGTTAAATTATTTTATATTCGGTTTTACTATCAAAATGAATTATACAATTACTTTAAATGATTAATTTTAAATTTCATAAAAAGTACATGTTTTTGTAAAATTCTAAACATATCTACTTTTACACATCTAGTAAATGTTATCACTGTAACTCTCCAAAAAAGTGACTAACTCTTGTGCTTGGAGAGCGAATTACACTGTTTTAGTTGTTTATTTATAAGAGTTTTTATAGTTTAAAATACGAGTACATAAAAAAGAAAAATAGAAACATAAGATATTTAAAGAAAAAACCTAAAACAATAATACGTTCATACTAATTTAATTTAATCTTATTTTTACACGTGTTCAAAAACTTTCTTTAGATTAACTTTAAATTTATATTTTGATATATTATTTTCAATGGTTTTTAGTTCATTGGGAAGATTATTATAATTTTTTAGACCATTGAAGACAAATCTTTTTTGACCATGACTTGTGTGGAATTTAGGAATTTTTATATTTTGTTGGTATCTGAGTGACTTATTCATCTCAAATTCTTTAATTTTTTCTTCTTTATAAATTATTATAAAAAAAAATATTTTATAAAGAATGTCTACTGTAAGAACCTTAAATATTTTATATAAACTTTCCGTTTTGAATGTTGGGATTTCCATACAATTACTTTAATAATTAATCTTTATACTATTTTAAGAAGGTTTAATATATTGGCATATGCACCACCCCATCCTACAATACCATATTGTAACAAATATTGTACAATTGAGTAATAAACTATTTTTAAATGATTGATTTAAAAAATATTCCTTAATCTGTATAGCCATGTATTATTAAATAACTTATTTGCATTGACATTTATAAATTTTGAAATGAGTATTTAAAAAATACATCTTTTATTGTGGTTTTGTGCATTGTTTTTATTAGTTTGTAAATTGTTTTGCATATTTATATATATTTTGATTTATATATAGAAGAGTCCCGACTTAATACGGAATTTTCTAACAAGTAGGGACATAAAAAAATAATCTCAAGTCTACAAAAATGTAGAAATAACATTATATATATATATATATATATATATATATAGTTGGATAATTTATATAGCGCCATTTTTGTGAAAATCACCTCAAGGGCGCTGTACAATTAATAAATATCCCAGTACGTCTTGCAGCTACAGAGCGCATGGACGGTTGGGATTCTAGTTCCTCGTTTTCAATTAAGATCAATAAAAAAATATAACAGATAGGAGCTAGATTACAGGACGTCTTGCAGCTACAGAGCGCATAGACAGTTAGAAATTAAGCCCCCATTTACACATTTTAAAAATTGACAAATAAATTTAGTGTATTAATGATACTAAAAAAAATAAAAAATAATATAAATAATAAAAAGGAGTAAGATTACAACACGTCTTGCAGCTACTAAGCGCATAGACGATTGGAATTCTAGACCCCATTTATAAAATTTAGGTATTTTTAAGTTGGTATATGAAAGCTAGATAACCAATCATCGTGCAGCTACAAAGCGCATGGACGAGTGGAATTCTAGCAAAGTTAGAATGATATCAATAAATTTATAAAAAATAGAGCATAGTAGTAAGTTTGTCAAGTGTTCATGCCAAGAACTAAGCAATAAAAAACTAAATAAATAAAGCACTGTATCAACTCCATGGTTAACAAAGGGAGATAGATGTCCGAAGAGAATCTTTTGTAGACAGTAGGTAGATATCGTCACCATGTGGTCCACTAGGCTGCTGGAGAATTTCTGGAAACGCACGTGTGTAGACTATTAAAACATTGACTCCATATTTGAGTTAAATTTACTAAATGACTCAATTGATGTACCATCGTTACTGGAATAAGTGGCATTCTATGCTCTGATCCGCCGGTTGCGAAATAATGTGCTGTTCCATCAACACAGCACAAACTATGGCTTGCATGCACCAATGTTCCGATTGTGTCGTATTGTCAACTCGAGACAAGATCTGGACTTTTTTGGTGTAAGTCTTTTTAGATAAAAAAATCATTAAGTTAGACCGGATCTTGTCTTGAAGTAGTAATTTTTTTGTCCTAGCTTTAATTTTATTTAGTTGTATTTTATTTTATTAGTATCTGTAACTAACTAACCATCACGCCATTTCCCCGGAGGGGTAGGCAGAGAGGATAGAACGCCACACCACTCTGTCCTGGCACACTTCCTTTGCTTCCTTCACATTCATACATCTTCTCATGCACGCACGTCGATTATTCCGACTTTTCACATGACCACTTTCAAGAATTTGTTGTACTTGATCATGCCATGTCTTTCTCGGCCTTCCTCGATTTCTACAACCAGACACATTCGCATCATAAATCTTTTTAGCCGTTCTTTCATCATTCATTCGCTCCACATGACCGAACAATCGCAAAAGACCTTTCTTAATTTTGTCGATAATGCTTTACTCAGCCTTGCATTCTGCTCTAATTTCGACATTAGGGCACCTATCATACATTGTTTTTCCGCACATTCGCCTGAGGGATCGCATTTCAACAGCATTCAGTCTACTTTCGTCCCTTTTTTTCCAACTCCATGCTTCGCTTCCATACATTAGGGTTGGTACCAGAACAGTATCTGTATTTATTATTAATTGTATTTTACATTGTTAGAATCGACAGCATAAGTCCGTCAATAAATAAATATATAATTGCGCATAGTGTGCATTAAAAAAAAAAACTAAATGTTTTAAAATCGTTTAATAGATATTGACAGAAATATTGGATATTCATAATGAACATAAATATAACAAGATATTTCAAAATCTCTCTATCCCCTTACAAATTTTTAAAAAATAAACAGAAAAGCTTTTAAGGTGGCGTTAAAGGTACTTTAACTAAATCCTTTGTTAACTTTAATTGTAATTTTATGATTCATAATAGTCACGTCCTGTGAGCTAAAATATTTACAATCAAAAGTCCATTGAACAATTATAATAAATGGGTATATTAAAATTTGATTCATCATAATTGACGTATAATCCCAAAACCCAATGGACGGGAATTTTGCGAATATGACTAATTGTTATTTTAAAATACCCCTTAATTTTAATTATTCAATGGAAATAAGCTTAAATATTACTTTTGAGCAATTACGGCGGTGTCTCAGTTTCATGGGGATTAATTAAAAATCATCACTTTGAGAAAACATTGTAATTTTCTTTTTATTCCAAAAAAAGACATAGCAAATCCCTACAAACATGAGATAGATATGCAAGGAAGGCAACTAACTATCTACGAACTGAAATGCCACCTGTTACGCACTTGTAACATGTATATTTAATTATACGTAAATTATTATACTCAATTGATAAAAATGATTCGGGTAATGTCGTCAGTATAGACACAGAAATTAAATTTTAGGTTAACCCAGAAGATATTCGGAAACAGTCTACCATATATGAAAAAACATATTTTGTATTTTTCTCTTTTGAAGGACATATGAACTACATATTTACACATTATATGTGTAAAAATATATCTCTCTTGCAAAAAGAAGAAAAAAAATAATGACAAACATAATATCACAATACTAGAAGTAAAGACAAATTGCTAATCCCGAAATTAAATCTTAGTAAGATAAGCACATCGTTTGTGGGGAACTGCGTGCGCTTCTACAATAGAATACCCGACAATGTCCTAAACATTCAACTTATATTTTCTTAGTTCTTTTCCATCATTTCCACATAGAAACGACTCAAATCGGGTAGGAAACGATTTTTTTGTTGATTAAAAAAAAAATGGAATTATAAACATTTTGACGGTTTCTCAGTTCTTTGAAGTCAAGCTTATTAATAACATTAATCTGATTATATCATAATAAAATAAAGTTACACATAATATTTAAGAAGATGAATATTGATTTCTAGGCATTTACTTCATAATTTAATTGAACAAAGTGAAACTTAACAATGAAATCAAATTATTTTTTATCAAAATCATTCCTATTTTAAAAAGAAATAAATTGGATTGTTCGAGTTCTTTAATAAATTTGTAAGATGTAGGTATACATTAAGCATATAAATTTACTATGTAACATGTAACTGTCAGTGAAATCAGAATAAATATCAAACTGCGTTTTCTAATTAATAATATTTTATTTATTGCTTCCCTATGAAACTAAAAGGTCGACGAATAAGAGCTTAATAAGATGATTTACATTAGAGTATCATTAAATTGCAGTTAAAGGTAACAATCTATTATTATATGCACATTATTTTGTAAAGTTAAAGTAGGTACCTCCCTCCGACGCCATTTTAAGTGCTTTTAAATTGTTTGACAATAGGGTATTTTCACTTTTTTATTTATTTAAAAAAAAATAGAAAAAAAAATTACGATGGTAACCGTACAGTTTTTATTTTTTTATGTCCACGAATTAATTTTTCACATCACTCAATATTGGCATACAGATCTCGCTTCCTCTATATTCATACGTCTCATGCACACGCACCGATTATTCCGACTGTTAAAATGTCCATCTTCAAGAATTTGTTGGATTTGGTCATGCCATGTCTTTCTCGGCCTTCCTCTATTTCTGCATCCATCATCATTCGGATTGTAAATATTTTTAGCCGTTCTTTCGCTGTCTATTCGCTGTACATGTCTAACCAGCGCGGAGCGCCTTTCTGGATTATGTCAATAATGTTTATCTCAGTTTCACATAATGTACGGATATCAACATTTGTGTATCCATCGTACGTAGTTTTACCACAGATTCGCATGAGAGCGCATTTCGACAGCATTCAGCCTACTTTCATCCCTGTTTTTCCTAGTCCATATTTCGCTCCCATACATAAGGGTGGGGACTAGGACTCCACTGTGAACTGCTAATTTTGCTTCTAGCTACCAATATTTTTTGCCAAGGTTGATTTAAGTGCACCGTTCCCTCTGTTCCCGGCACTCACCCTCCTTACAATATCTATCTCAGTCATTCCGTCAAAACAATAAAAATATTAACATTTAAATTATAAATGTAATAGGTACAAAAGCTCACTAAACTTTGTTCTTATTACAAAATTCAAACAGCGCGCACGCATTGGCCCCCACTCCGTGTAGGTGTGTGAAGCCACGCCTACTCATGGCTGTAGGGTATATATACCCCGGGCAGCGGTTCTCAAACTATTAAACAGTCTTCACTCCCGTGTAGTGTGTGTCGTGCTAATTACGCCGTGTGCTAAATTTCTTGCGAATTAAATTAAAGTGCAATTAAGATTCCTGATTCTACTGCTGCTCAGCGCTCTCAAGACTTATCTTCTCTAACAAGGTAAATAAAATTTATTTTGACTATGTTTTGCGTATGTCCAAATGCTTTTAGACAGGGATCCCTTGGGAGTCATTCAGTTCTTAATTTGTCTGTTCCAACAAATTTATTCTGAATAACTCTCTAGAACATTTTTGTGAAAGGTAGACTAGGCATTTACAGGACTTATGACCTGTCATTTGGCGGATTTAGTAAATGCCTAGACTTCTATATTCCCGTTTAAATAATGTTTTCCTTTTTGATATTTGATTTAATTTTTTTAAATAATACACATGCTTGAGAAAAAAATCATCTTTAATATTTGTGTTCTCATCGGGAATCGAACCCGGAACCTTCCGTGAGTGAGTCAAGTATCTTGACTACTACACTACGGAAGCCGCCAATATTTTTACAATGTTGAATAATTTCACGAAGGGAATATGAGGGAATAAGTCCAGGCATTTACAGGGCTCACGACCGGTCAGATTTAGACATACCTGCCCAAAGTAGGCTTTATTAGTTATTTTTCTTAATTTACATAAATATATGCAATTTTATTTTACTAAATTTTTCTTGAGAATTAGACGTCTTAAATTTTTAGCTTATTTCGTGCATATGAGAAAATATCTATTATGCAAATAATAACAGTGTATCTCTTGCTCGTTACAGATCAGCATTTATTACCATGGAATTCGTTGGAGCTGACGGAGATCACCAAGTAATGGACAACCGAAACGCGCTGGAAGTATTCCAACGCCTCATGGGGCTGCTGAATGTCCAGCAAGAGCCAGAAGAGGAGGCTCCCGTCCCCGAGTTCCTCTTCATGGACGATCAGGACCTCGGAGCCGAGGTGGAGATCCACGACGACAACGAAGTTATGCCGGAGCTCGAGATGAGATATGTGCCTGCTCAAGAGATACAATGCCCCGAGGTATCTTCCACGACTGGCGATGACTGGCCAGGAGTGCCAATGAGTTGAATGTTTGCTCGACTCCGTCATCTTCAATCCATAAAGAGGTCTAGTCCATCCGAGCAAATGGCTTGTGTACTTAGCACAGAAAACTTAATACTCTGTGTGTGATCCGTGCTTATTTCTGCACGCTGTAGTGCCTTGGAATAAATTGCCATTTTCCTTTAATACCAAAAGGAAACTCGAGTAATCTACTTTGTACATCAAACCCCAATCCGTACTGATGTCTGCATCTAATCTATCTGATTATGTCACTGACATGATTACAAAGGAAAATACCCATCGTATTTCATTCTGCAACACGAAAAGGCTGTCGATCCTCAAGCAGCTTATTCTGCGTGAACAGCGAACGTGATATTATATTGTTCGTCAAAACTTCACGTCAAAACAATACGTACATCGAATAGTGCCTCCCATAGCACTAGACATAACTTGGAATGAGGAATGTTATATCATATTCCTTGGAAGAGAACTACACCGACTCAAGAAACCTCTTGTGCGCAGACTACTGCAAACATTACTTACTCTGCTTTCCTTCGTCCAGCGTTGACAAAAATTCCCTGTTTGGACCTCCGCAATGTCGTCAGCCACCTCCCTTTACCACATTGGACCTCCAACCTTTCTCATTTCGTCGGACCACCGGATCTGGTGTCCTTCTATGCTTCTGTGTTCCGTTCTCATCCTCCAGTCCATCGCTTTATACTTAAGTGAAATTAAAATCCTACACGTACTTTGTACAATGGTACATAGGGCTGCTGCATGGCACCAGTTCAGGATCCTGTAGGGAATCGAACCCTTTATCTAATGCGCGTCACCAACACGCGCAAACGATTTTTGTTATCTGTATTGTTACCATAATTGCGCATATTTTACATATTGTTTATAAGAGCTTTTTTATTAAAAATTATTATTAATTTCATTAATATAACGAAAGCATATTTGCTATCGTTATATTAATGAAATTATTTTTGTAATTATCTATTGCATATTGTTTGTAGTAATATTTTCTAAAGTTTAAAAGATGTTTTATTTGTTATTTATAATTATTTTCAATGAATAACTTTTTAATATATTTGTTTGTGTAATATAATGTCATAATTGTAATTTTTAACTTTGTAATAAATTTTTATTGAATTCAACCGATTCTTTTCTTTGTTTGTTAATCCCTTCGAATGATTCCACATTTATGGTCACCTCTATTAAATAATGCATTTATAAATATCATTAGCATCGTAATTGGAGAACCAGCTGTGCATATGGCACTACATTGATGCTCAAATCGTAGTTTATAATTTCATTTGGGATAAATATTCATTTATTCGCAATTCAGTTAACCTTAAAACCACAACAAAATTGATTATAGAAAAGAAAAAAATACATTAAAATAAAAATTAATAAGAATTTAAATTTTTTAACTAGTTAGAAAATTAACAAATTTAAACAGGGATAAAAATACCTTATATAAGGGAATATTGAAGTCTAGGCATTTACACGGCTTATGACCTGTCATTGGCTGGTTTAAGTGGCCACTTTACACACTGCGTCACATTCAGACACCCATATTCCTTCAATTCTTTCATCTGTTGATGTGCCTAGTATGTAAGTGAAATAATTCAATTAGATGAATCTCACCCGCATAAATAATGGTTTCAGCTCTTTAACTTCACAAACATCAACAGATGTCTTCATTCATTACAATTCATAGTTTAAGCGTTTACATAAAATAAACAGAAGATAAAAAATTGGATTTAATAGAGTTTTAATAACGAAAACAAGGAAAAGACACCTAACCGTTTTTCCTTGTATATTCATTATTAAAAACATAAACTTAAATTGAAAAATAATCATTTAAGTAATTTTCTGTGTAAAGATTTGTAAGGAAATGCTATGTTTACGTTTTCACTCGCTTTACAGTTGTCTGAAACTCAGTAAATGGCGGTAATATCATTTAACCGAATATTTATTTATTAACGGACATTGTCCATGAATACAATTTATAAGGTTTAAATATTAAAACAAAAGAATAGTTTAAAACATTGAAAAAAAAAAAAAGAAGCATTGACAAATATAAAGGACATCGAGACTAGATCTGGACTATTTATTTGGTGCTCGTTTAAATCGTTGTAAACTTAAACCAAAAAAGTCCAGATCTTGTCTTGAGTTAGCAATACGATAAAGGCGGGTCATTGGAGAATTTAGGCCATAGTTTGTTCTATGCTGATCGATGAACAGTACTTCATTGTTTCTTAATCTACGAGTCGGAATATTGAATTTTACTTGTCCCAGTAATGATGGAACATCGATTATACCATTTAGTATGCCGAACATATATATGGAGTGAATATTAGTTCTACGTTTTTGTAGACTAGAAATATTTAACATTGACTCTATTTCAGCATAAGAATAATTATCTCTCTCTAGTCCGAGCATCCACACTATTTTTCGAAGCAAGCGATGTTGGACTGATTCAATGTGATTTATGCAATTGACATAGAATGGAAACCAGACCACGGAGGCATATTCTAGAAGAGGGCGAACAGTTGTGCAATAAAAAGTTTTGATTGTACGGACATTAGTAAAATCAGAGAATATTCTCTTAATGAAGCCAAGTAATTTCTGTGATTTATTTACTGTATTATCTATATGCTCGTTGTGTGTCAGATTATAGTCCAAAACAACTCCTAAATCTCTGATGGACTTGACTACATCAATTTTGGAGTTTTCTAATAGGTACTCGAGGGAAATTGGTTGTTTTGTTCTATGAAATGACATTATTTTGCATTTTTTTAATATTTAGTTCTAATTTATTGACTTTACACCATCGGTTAAATATTATTGTAGATAGAAAATAAAATTATAATAGTAAATGTTTTTCAAAACTCAAATAAGCCAAAAACGTGGTTAACCGGTTTTCCTCGTGTACCCACGAAATTGTATGCATATTCTGCTTTTCATACAGAAAACTTAATTTTACTTAGTAAATCAAATTGAAGATAAATGTTAACTTCCCACTAAAATCGAGGCCCCTGGCCTCAATGACGACCTCGAGCGATTACGAAAATACATTACCGACCCCCCACATTTATATGAAGTGGTACAGGTATATGAAACATTTGTCGATCTAACGCTTCATCATTATCATCATTCCATGTTCGCTCCCTAGTTGGAGCATATGGTGTCAACAAAGAGCGCCCATGCATCTCTATCGGCTGCCAGCTCCTGCGCGCCCTCCTATGTCAGGTTCGCGTCCGGTAGTTCTGACATAAACTGCCAACGAAAAGTCAGCAGCGGACCTGGATCGAGAACCTGATGCCTTGTAAAGAAGGCAATCGTGGTGAAGGGTATTAGGAAGTAACGCTTTACCATCTATTAAAGAGAAAACTTCCATGTCGACCTTTCCAGGGATCGAACCTGGGACCCCACCACTATTTGGCAGACTCATGTCCACTTGATTACCTTTTTTCAAAATTTTTACTCTTAATAAACAAACCACTATCCCATATCGAAAAATTAGTCCCCAATATACAATAATTGCAAATATTATTTTTAAAGGCAAGTAATTACAAAAGAAACAGTGTGTGTCTTTAAATATATTTTATTTCAGTAAAATATTTAATACTAGAATAATGTACATAAAAAATGTCATAAAAATATCATATTGTAATACAATGTATGCTAAATAAAATATATTTCATAACAATGTATATTACCGAAAATTATTGCAACTGAAAGGAAAAACATTTTTGATAAGAGAGTATAGAAGTCTAGGCATCTACAGGGCTTATTACCAGTCATTGGCTCGTTTAAGTGGCCGCTTTACACACTATAGCATTTACCATTCTGCCCATGTTTTAACATCTTTATTATAAATAAAAGTAAAAAGATGGAGGAGCTGACAACAACTCCTCCATATTTTTACTTTTAATATAAATTATTTTATCAATTACTATAGCATTACGCTTTGCAGAATGGTGAATTTTCCACTGTTCAGTGGCCTCTTAAATCAACCAATGACATATGCTCTGTTATCTATCATATTTTCTTCTCTCAAATGTTTCCCTCGCTGTTGTCACAAATCAACTAGACAAAAATTAATATTAAAACAATGTCAAATTAATCTTCGAAATATTTACATTAAAGCTTTGTTGCAAGAAATTATTTAAATAATTAAACCAGTACGGTATGAAAAATGTCTTTTTGTGTTTAACACCGCAGTGATATTTCACCTAAGACAGGATTTTAGATAAGGGAGTATGGAAAAGTGGGTCTTCAAGAATGGTTTGAATATCCGTCAATCTGCCAGTCAACGAAACCTCACCCATCGTTCTTCAAATAAGCATCCATACTCCGTTTGTTCCACATCACTCGAGGAAGATATCTCATCAGACTGGATCGCTGCGTCAGGTAAACACGCCTCTTCATAAACACCTCTGTGAACGTACAAATCGTAGTTCCCATCTCCTCTGTTCACTAGAACCTGATTGCCATCAATATCAGGGCATTGAACCGCTTCCGCGTTGTCGCTCAACGCTACGAGAACTCTTTCGATTTCCCCTAATTGTTCATCAATTCGATGTGCCATATAAATCAGATCATCGTTGTTTTCCATGTCCACGTCGACTTCCATTGCATGTTCAGCTAATGCTTCGTTACGTCCTTCTACGTGTTCATATTCTTCAACGTGTTGGTTGTCCTCAACGCGTAAAACATTGTCTTCATTTAATACCTCATCTTCGTACTCTTCTTCATATTCGAAGTCTTCAAACGATTCATTTTCAGCATCCTGATTTTCATCGGCAACTCCATCATTACTGGGCTCTTCGAAAACGTCCATGCCACTACTAACATCTTCGAAACCGTCATCTCCTATGTTGTCTTCATCATTTTCGCCTTGCACCTCTTCGTTCTCTTGTTGATCTGCAGGAATGCGTTGGCAAATTCTGCAACAGCAGTCATAATTATCGGGGTTACATCTCTCTTCATTATCAGCGTCTTGATCTTGACAGTTATGATCACATTCTGATCCCCGTGCGATGAATTCTCTAGCTGCGTTGATGACATTTCTGTTGATCGTGCACTTCTTACAACAGCAGAAATAATCATTTGGATCACACCGGTTTCTATAATCTCCGTCATTTTCAGAATCATCAGTGACGTTATCAAGTTCATTAACGGAACCCTGATCCCCTGAGTAACTCTCATCAGAAGATTCATACGTAAAGTAATCTGCATCTGAAGAAATTTCTCTTTCTTCGTCTCCATGTCGGCACATGGGACACTCACAATTCGGATCGTTTGAGCCACATCTTGGAGCGTTGGCCACAGCATTGTCCGGTACTAGTAAAATTCTTTCATTCTCCATTCCAATCATATCTTCATTCATCTGATTCATGTTTAAAACTGACTCCTGTCCAACACCATCGCTTCTGCGGTTCATCGTTATTTATATTTGATCTGTAACAAAAGATACCTTGATTAAATCGGTGAAATAATGTGAGAGATGTCGACGTATCTAGTACAAAGTATTAATAAAAGGAAAACGGTTTCACCATTCCCAAGATATGGAAGCGTTATAGTGCATATAACAGCACAACTAAAGCTCTTACTCCAGCGTTCCATCAATATCTTCATAATTACATGACAGTAAAATGATCCAGCTAACCCTTACTTATTTATATTAACTACATAATAAACTAATATCATAAACTATATAATAAATTAATAAATATATACGTATTTTTATTATAATCTAACTGGTTAAAAAATATATCATCATCATCCCCCTTTCCACGCCTAATAGTGCATAGGGGACTGCATTGGTACACAAATCGCAGCGTATCTTGAACATTTTTCTTACATGAAGGTAAGATGATCAGTCTTAAGCTAAAGGTACCAATCCAGTCTATGAAATATTCAAGAGTAAATCCACATTTTTAAATGAATATTTCATTCATCAGTATCGGGATTCGAATCCTAGACCTCTTGCATGGTAGGCAAAAGCGGTGACCACTACTGAGATTTAGATTTTTTAAATTGCCCTCATTTTTCACATCAATGGTAAAAACTTTAAAATATCTTAACTAATACCCTAAAGAAATATTAATTAGAATATTATTTGCTGTGTAACAGCCAGGGTCGTAGCTTGAATTGTAAGTTCGAATGCCTTAAATACTTCGTCTTTATATTAAGATTTTATATTTAATTCAATTTAAAAGATTTATATTTAGAACTAATGTTAGTACTAGAAAATAGTATAAATATCAAAAGGATATCAGTCAAAAAGTATTTATATATTTGCTGTATAAAACTTTATATATTTTTTAACAAAAACTATTTTATTTTTTATTCTATGATCTCCCTATTTTTAATCAGACTACAGCCTAAAGTCGCCTTTGTGGTGTAACGGTCAGTGCATTTTTCTACCATGCAACCGATCTCGGGTTCGATTCCCGACATGGTCGACATGAAATATTTATTTGAAAGGGGTCATTTTACACTAGAATATTTTATGATCCCTGGACTGGTACCTGAAGCGTAAGACTGATCATCTTACCGTCGTACAAAAAAATAATCAAGATACGCTGCGATTGGTGTACCAATGCAGTGCCTATGCACCATTAGGTACGGAAAAGGAAAGATGATTATGACAGCCTTAAATTGAAAAGGAATTGAACCCGAAACCTTCCGTATGTGAGCCAACGATTTTCCAACGTTGGCATCATCAATCTAAAGACAACGAAACCCTTATAACCTAAAAATCTACAAATAATTTTGGAAAAGACAAAAAAATATATTTACCTTGTTTTTCAGTTGTAGATTTGGACTCTGAAGTTTGGGGCACAGTCACTTTATTCACAAATAGTATAATTTGAATAAAATTCAATATAAATGAAGTTTGAGTATTTGCACAAATTACTGAACACAAAATTATGATCAAACACTCGGCGTCGCTTAGCGAATAATAGTTTGAGAACCACCGCGTTTTGGTTTTTATAGTCCCCAGTCCATAGTGGGCGTGGCGTTACGCAGCTTATCAGGGGTGGGGGTAGAGGGTAGAGGGTAGTAGCCGCGATGGCGTATTCTGAAATTGTCCCAATGAGGAAGTTAAGAGTCTTTTTATTCTTTTTTTTATTTGTTAATAGAATATTAAACTACGCCAATTATGAATATTTTTTATTTTTATATATCGTGTGTAAAGTGGCCACTCAAACCAGCCATTGAGAGGTCATAAGCCCTGTAGATGCCTAAATATTACCTTATCTTAAATGTTCTTATCTCTGTTGTAATATGTTAATAT